>NW_027152510.1:0-94468 GCF_040937935.1 Hyperolius riggenbachi | reverse complement strand
AATGGCCCCTAAACTATGTTCTGGGATGAAAGTTACAGCTTCAGTGAAATCCGTTTGCAAATCGGAGTGATAGATTAGAATCGAGAGCCAACGGTAAGTTTTGTATGTTAAACCATTACACCATTGAAAAACTGGTTACGTTTGCAATCGAAAGAAAAATGACTATAGTTGAAGAGGTAATGGCCCCTAAACTATGTTCTGGGATGAAAGTTACAGCTTCAGTGAAATCCGTTTGCAAATCGGAGTGATAGATTAGAATCGAGAGCCAACGGTAAGTTTTCTATGTTAAACCATTACACCATTGAAAAACTGGTTACGTTTGCAATCGAAAGAAAAATGACTATAGTTGAAGAGGTAATGGCCCCTAAACTATGTTCTGGGATGAAAGTTACAGCTTCAGTGAAATCCGTTTGCAAATCGGAGTGATAGATTAGAATCGAGAGCCAACGGTAAGTTTTCTATGTTAAACCATTACACCATTGAAAAACTGGTTACGTTTGCAATCAAAAGAAAAATGACTATAGTTGAAGAGGTAATGGCCCCTAAACTATGTTCTGGGATGAAAGTTACAGCTTCAGTGAAATCCGTTTGCAAATCGGAATGATAGACTAGAATCGAGAGCCAACGGTAAGTTTTCTATGTTAAACCATTACACCATTGAAAAACTGGTTACGTTTGCAATCGAAAGAAAAATGACTATAGTTGAAGAGGTAATGGCCCCTAAACTATGTTCTGGGATGAAAGTTACAGCTTCAGTGAAATCCGTTTGCAAATCGGAGTGATAGATTAGAATCGAGAGCCAACGGTAAGTTTTCTATGTTAAACCATTACACCATTGAAAAACTGGTTACGTTTGCAATCGAAAGAAAAATGACTATAGTTGAAGAGGTAATGGCCCCTAAACTATGTTCTGGGATGAAAGTTACAGCTTCAGTGAAATCCGTTTGCAAATCGGAGTGATAGATTAGAATCGAGAGCCAACGGTAAGTTTTCTATGTTAAACCATTACACCATTGAAAAACTGGTTACGTTTGCAATCGAAAGAAAAATGACTATAGTTGAAGAGGTAATGGCCCCTAAACTATGTTCTGGGATGAAAGTTACAGCTTCAGTGAAATCCATTTGCAAATCGGAGTGATAGATTAGAATCGAGAGCCAACGGTAAGTTTTCTATGTTAAACCATTACACCATTGAAAAACTGGTTACGTTTGCAATCGAAAGAAAAATGACTATAGTTGAAGAGGTAATGGCCCCTAAACTATGTTCTGGGATGAAAGTTACAGCTTCAGTGAAATCCGTTTGCAAATCGGAGTGATAGATTAAAATCGAGAGCCAACGGTAAGTTTTCTATGTTAAACCATTACACCATTGAAAAACTGGTTACGTTTGCAATCGAAAGAAAAATGACTATAGTTGAAGAGGTAATGGCCCCTAAACTATGTTCTGGGATGAAAGTTACAGCTTCAGTGAAATCCGTTTGCAAATCGGAGTGATAGATTAGAATCGAGAGCCAACGGTAAGTTTTCTATGTTAAACCATTACACCATTGAAAAACTGGTTACGTTTGCAATCGAAAGAAAAATGACTATAGTTGAAGAGGTAATGGCCCCTAAACTATGTTCTAGGATTAAAGTTACAGCTTCAGTGAAATCCGTTTGCAAATCGGAGTGATAGATTAGAATCGAGAGCCAACGGTAAGTTTTGTATGTTAAACCATTACACCATTGAAAAACTGGTTACGTTTGCAATCGAAAGAAAAATGACTATAGTTGAAGAGGTAATGGCCCCTAAACTATGTTCTGGGATGAAAGTTACAGCTTCAGTGAAATCCGTTTGCAAATCGGAGTGATAGATTAGAATCGAGAGCCAACGGTACGTTTTCTATGTTAAACCATTACACCATTGAAAAACTGGTTACGTTTGCAATCGAAAGAAAAATGACTATAGTTGAAGAGGTAATGGCCCCTAAACTATGTTCTGGGATGAAAGTTACAGCTTCAGTGAAATCCGTTTGCAAATCGGAGTGATAGATTAGAATCGAGAGTCAACGGTAAGTTTTGTATGTTAAACCATTACACCATTGAAAAACTGGTTACGTTTGCAATCGAAAGAAAAATGACTATAGTTGAAGAGGTAATAGCCCCTAAACTATGTTCTGGGATGAAAGTTACAGCTTCAGTGAAATCCGTTTGCAAATCAGAGTGATAGATTAGAATCGAGAGCCAACGGTAAGTTTTCTATGTTAAACCATTACACCATTGAAAAACTGGTTACGTTTGCAATCGAAAGAAAAATGACTATAGTTGAAGAGGTAATGGCCCCTAAACTATGTTCTGGGATGAAAGTTACAGCTTCAGTGAAATCCGTTTGCAAATCGGAGTGATAGATTAGAATCGAGAGCCAACGGTAAGTTTTCTATGTTAAACCATTACACCATTGAAAAACTGGTTACGTTTGCAATCGAAAGAAAAATGACTATAGTTGAAGAGGTAATGGCCCCTAAACTATGTTCTGGGATGAAAGTTACAGCTTCAGTGAAATCCGTTTGCAAATCGGAGTGATAGATTAGAATCGAGAGCCAACGGTAAGTTTTCTATGTTAAACCATTACACCATTGAAAAACTGGTTACGTTTGCAATCGAAAGAAAAATGACTATAGTTGAAGAGGTAATGGCCCCTAAACTATGTTCTGGGATGAAAGTTACAGCTTCAGTGAAATCCGTTTGCAAATCGGAGTGATAGATTAGAATCGAGAGCCAACGGTAAGTTTTGTATGTTAAACCATTACACCATTGAAAAACTGGTTACGTTTGCAATCGAAAGAAAAATGACTATAGTTGAAGAGGTAATGGCCCCTAAACTATGTTCTGGGATGAAAGTTACAGCTTCAGTGAAATCCGTTTGCAAATCGGAGTGATAGATTAGAATCGAGAGCCAACGGTAAGTTTTGTATGTTAAACCATTACACCATTGAAAAACTGGTTACGTTTGCAATCGAAAGAAAAATGACTATAGTTGAAGAGGTAATGGCCCCTAAACTATGTTCTGGGATGAAAGTTACAGCTTCAGTGAAATCCGTTTGCAAATCGGAGTGATAGATTAGAATCGAGAGCCAACGGTAAGTTTTCTATGTTAAACCATTACACCATTGAAAAACTGGTTACGTTTGCAATCGAAAGAAAAATGACTATAGTTGAAGAGGTAATGGCCCCTAAACTATGTTCTGGGATGAAAGTTACAGCTTCAGTGAAATCCGTTTGCAAATCGGAGTGATAGATTAGAATCGAGAGCCAACGGTAAGTTTTCTATGTTAAACCATTACACCATTGAAAAACTGGTTACGTTTGCAATCGAAAGAAAAATGACTATAGTTGAAGAGGTAATGGCCCCTAAACTATGTTCTGGGATGAAAGTTACAGCTTCAGTGAAATCCGTTTGCAAATCGGAATGATAGACTAGAATCGAGAGCCAACGGTAAGTTTTCTATGTTAAACCATTACACCATTGAAAAACTGGTTACGTTTGCAATCGAAAGAAAAATGACTATAGTTGAAGAGGTAATGGCCCCTAAACTATGTTCTGGGATGAAAGTTACAGCTTCAGTGAAATCCGTTTGCAAATCGGAGTGATAGATTAGAATCGAGAGCCAACGGTAAGTTTTCTATGTTAAACCATTACACCATTGAAAAACTGGTTACGTTTGCAATCGAAAGAAAAATGACTATAGTTGAAGAGGTAATGGCCCCTAAACTATGTTCTGGGATGAAAGTTACAGCTTCAGTGAAATCCGTTTGCAAATCGGAGTGATAGATTAGAATCGAGAGCCAACGGTAAGTTTTCTATGTTAAACCATTACACCATTGAAAAACTGGTTACGTTTGCAATCGAAAGAAAAATGACTATAGTTGAAGAGGTAATGGCCCCTAAACTATGTTCTGGGATGAAAGTTACAGCTTCAGTGAAATCCGTTTGCAAATCGGAGTGATAGATTAGAATCGAGAGCCAACGGTAAGTTTTCTATGTTAAACCATTACACCATTGAAAAACTGGTTACGTTTGCAATCGAAAGAAAAATGACTATAGTTGAAGAGGTAATGGCCCCTAAACTATGTTCTGGGATGAAAGTTACAGCTTCAGTGAAATCCGTTTGCAAATCGGAATGATAGACTAGAATCGAGAGCCAACGGTAAGTTTTCTATGTTAAACCATTACACCATTGAAAAACTGGTTACGTTTGCAATCGAAAGAAAAATGACTATAGTTGAAGAGGTAATGGCCCCTAAACTATGTTCTGGGATGAAAGTTACAGCTTCAGTGAAATCCATTTGCAAATCGGAGTGATAGATTAGAATCGAGAGCCAACGGTAAGTTTTCTATGTTAAACCATTACACCATTGAAAAACTGGTTACGTTTGCAATCGAAAGAAAAATGACTATAGTTGAAGAGGTAATGGCCCCTAAACTATGTTCTGGGATGAAAGTTACAGCTTCAGTGAAATCCGTTTGCAAATCGGAGTGATAGATTAAAATCGAGAGCCAACGGTAAGTTTTCTATGTTAAACCATTACACCATTGAAAAACTGGTTACGTTTGCAATCGAAAGAAAAATGACTATAGTTGAAGAGGTAATGGCCCCTAAACTATGTTCTGGGATGAAAGTTACAGCTTCAGTGAAATCCGTTTGCAAATCGGAGTGATAGATTAGAATCGAGAGCCAACGGTAAGTTTTCTATGTTAAACCATTACACCATTGAAAAACTGGTTACGTTTGCAATCGAAAGAAAAATGACTATAGTTGAAGAGGTAATGGCCCCTAAACTATGTTCTAGGATTAAAGTTACAGCTTCAGTGAAATCCGTTTGCAAATCGGAGTGATAGATTAGAATCGAGAGCCAACGGTAAGTTTTGTATGTTAAACCATTACACCATTGAAAAACTGGTTACGTTTGCAATCGAAAGAAAAATGACTATAGTTGAAGAGGTAATGGCCCCTAAACTATGTTCTGGGATGAAAGTTACAGCTTCAGTGAAATCCGTTTGCAAATCGGAGTGATAGATTAGAATCGAGAGCCAACGGTACGTTTTCTATGTTAAACCATTACACCATTGAAAAACTGGTTACGTTTGCAATCGAAAGAAAAATGACTATAGTTGAAGAGGTAATGGCCCCTAAACTATGTTCTGGGATGAAAGTTACAGCTTCAGTGAAATCCGTTTGCAAATCGGAGTGATAGATTAGAATCGAGAGTCAACGGTAAGTTTTGTATGTTAAACCATTACACCATTGAAAAACTGGTTACGTTTGCAATCGAAAGAAAAATGACTATAGTTGAAGAGGTAATAGCCCCTAAACTATGTTCTGGGATGAAAGTTACAGCTTCAGTGAAATCCGTTTGCAAATCAGAGTGATAGATTAGAATCGAGAGCCAACGGTAAGTTTTCTATGTTAAACCATTACACCATTGAAAAACTGGTTACGTTTGCAATCGAAAGAAAAATGACTATAGTTGAAGAGGTAATGGCCCCTAAACTATGTTCTGGGATGAAAGTTACAGCTTCAGTGAAATCCGTTTGCAAATCGGAGTGATAGATTAGAATCGAGAGCCAACGGTAAGTTTTCTATGTTAAACCATTACACCATTGAAAAACTGGTTACGTTTGCAATCGAAAGAAAAATGACTATAGTTGAAGAGGTAATGGCCCCTAAACTATGTTCTGGGATGAAAGTTACAGCTTCAGTGAAATCCGTTTGCAAATCGGAGTGATAGATTAGAATTGAGAGCCAACGGTAAGTTTTCTATGTTAAACCATTACACCATTGAAAAACTGGTTACGTTTGCAATCGAAAGAAAAATGACTATAGTTGAAGAGGTAATGGCCCCTAAACTATGTTCTGGGATGAAAGTTACAGCTTCAGTGAAATCCGTTTGCAAATCGGAGTGATAGATTAGAATCGAGAGCCAACGGTAAGTTTTGTATGTTAAACCATTACACCATTGAAAAACTGGTTACGTTTGCAATCGAAAGAAAAATGACTATAGTTGAAGAGGTAATGGCCCCTAAACTATGTTCTGGGATGAAAGTTACAGCTTCAGTGAAATCCGTTTGCAAATCGGAGTGATAGATTAGAATCGAGAGCCAACGGTAAGTTTTCTATGTTAAACCATTACACCATTGAAAAACTGGTTACGTTTGCAATCGAAAGAAAAATGACTATAGTTGAAGAGGTAATGGCCCCTAAACTATGTTCTGGGATGAAAGTTACAGCTTCAGTGAAATCCGTTTGCAAATCGGAGTGATAGATTAGAATCGAGAGCCAACGGTAAGTTTTCTATGTTAAACCATTACACCATTGAAAAACTGGTTACGTTTGCAATCGAAAGAAAAATGACTATAGTTGAAGAGGTAATGGCCCCTAAACTATGTTCTGGGATGAAAGTTACAGCTTCAGTGAAATCCGTTTGCAAATCGGAGTGATAGACTAGAATCGAGAGCCAACGGTAAGTTTTCTATGTTAAACCATTACACCATTGAAAAACTGGTTACGTTTGCAATCGAAAGAAAAATGACTATAGTTGAAGAAGTAATGGCCCCTAAACTATGTTCTGGGATGAAAGTTACAGCTTCAGTGAAATCCGTTTGCAAATCGGAGTGATAGATTAGAATCGAGAGCCAACGGTAAGTTTTCTATGTTAAACCATTACACCATTGAAAAACTGGTTACGTTTGCAATCGAAAGAAAAATGACTATAGTTGAAGAGGTAATGGCCCCTAAACTATGTTCTGGGATGAAAGTTACAGCTTCAGTGAAATCCGTTTGCAAATCGGAATGATAGACTAGAATCGAGAGCCAACGGTAAGTTTTCTATGTTAAACCATTACACCATTGAAAAACTGGTTACGTTTGCAATCGAAAGAAAAATGACTATAGTTGAAGAGGTAATGGCCCCTAAACTATGTTCTGGGATGAAAGTTACAGCTTCAGTGAAATCCATTTGCAAATCGGAGTGATAGATTAGAATCGAGAGCCAACGGTAAGTTTTCTATGTTAAGCCATTACACCATTGAAAAACTGGTTACGTTTGCAATCGAAAGAAAAATGACTATAGTTGAAGAGGTAATGGCCCCTAAACTATGTTCTGGGATGAAAGTTACAGCTTCAGTGAAATCCGTTTGCAAATCGGAGTGATAGATTAAAATCGAGAGCCAACGGTAAGTTTTCTATGTTAAACCATTACACCATTGAAAAACTGGTTACGTTTGCAATCGAAAGAAAAATGACTATAGTTGAAGAGGTAATGGCCCCTAAACTATGTTCTGGGATGAAAGTTACAGCTTCAGTGAAATCCGTTTGCAAATCGGAGTGATAGATTAGAATCGAGAGCCAACGGTAAGTTTTCTATGTTAAACCATTACACCATTGAAAAACTGGTTACGTTTGCAATCGAAAGAAAAATGACTATAGTTGAAGAGGTAATGGCCCCTAAACTATGTTCTAGGATTAAAGTTACAGCTTCAGTGAAATCCGTTTGCAAATCGGAGTGATAGATTAGAATCGAGAGCCAACGGTAAGTTTTGTATGTTAAACCATTACACCATTGAAAAACTGGTTACGTTTGCAATCGAAAGAAAAATGACTATAGTTGAAGAGGTAATGGCCCCTAAACTATGTTCTGGGATGAAAGTTACAGCTTCAGTGAAATCCGTTTGCAAATCGGAGTGATAGATTAGAATCGAGAGCCAACGGTACGTTTTCTATGTTAAACCATTACACCATTGAAAAACTGGTTACGTTTGCAATCGAAAGAAAAATGACTATAGTTGAAGAGGTAATGGCCCCTAAACTATGTTCTGGGATGAAAGTTACAGCTTCAGTGAAATCCGTTTGCAAATCGGAGTGATAGATTAGAATCGAGAGTCAACGGTAAGTTTTGTATGTTAAACCATTACACCATTGAAAAACTGGTTACGTTTGCAATCGAAAGAAAAATGACTATAGTTGAAGAGGTAATAGCCCCTAAACTATGTTCTGGGATGAAAGTTACAGCTTCAGTGAAATCCGTTTGCAAATCAGAGTGATAGATTAGAATCGAGAGCCAACGGTAAGTTTTCTATGTTAAACCATTACACCATTGAAAAACTGGTTACGTTTGCAATCGAAAGAAAAATGACTATAGTTGAAGAGGTAATGGCCCCTAAACTATGTTCTGGGATGAAAGTTACAGCTTCAGTGAAATCCGTTTGCAAATCGGAGTGATAGATTAGAATCGAGAGCCAACGGTAAGTTTTCTATGTTAAACCATTACACCATTGAAAAACTGGTTACGTTTGCAATCGAAAGAAAAATGACTATAGTTGAAGAGGTAATGGCCCCTAAACTATGTTCTGGGATGAAAGTTACAGCTTCAGTGAAATCCGTTTGCAAATCGGAGTGATAGATTAGAATCGAGAGCCAACGGTAAGTTTTCTATGTTAAACCATTACACCATTGAAAAACTGGTTACGTTTGCAATCGAAAGAAAAATGACTATAGTTGAAGAGGTAATGGCCCCTAAACTATGTTCTGGGATGAAAGTTACAGCTTCAGTGGAATCCGTTTGCAAATCGGAGTGATAGATTAGAATCGAGAGCCAACGGTAAGTTTTGTATGTTAAACCATTACACCATTGAAAAACTGGTTACGTTTGCAATCGAAAGAAAAATGACTATAGTTGAAGAGGTAATGGCCCCTAAACTATGTTCTGGGATGAAAGTTACAGCTTCAGTGAAATCCGTTTGCAAATCGGAGTGATAGATTAGAATCGAGAGCCAACGGTAAGTTTTCTATGTTAAACCATTACACCATTGAAAAACTGGTTACGTTTGCAATCGAAAGAAAAATGACTATAGTTGAAGAGGTAATGGCCCCTAAACTATGTTCTGGGATGAAAGTTACAGCTTCAGTGAAATCCGTTTGCAAATCGGAGTGATAGATTAGAATCGAGAGCCAACGGTAAGTTTTCTATGTTAAACCATTACACCATTGAAAAACTGGTTACGTTTGCAATCGAAAGAAAAATGACTATAGTTGAAGAGGTAATGGCCCCTAAACTATGTTCTGGGATGAAAGTTACAGCTTCAGTGAAATCCGTTTGCAAATCGGAGTGATAGATTAGAATCGAGAGCCAACGGTAAGTTTTCTATGTTAAACCATTACACCATTGAAAAACTGGTTACGTTTGCAATCGAAAGAAAAATGACCATAGTTGAAGAGGTAATGGCCCCTAAACTATGTTCTGGGATGAAAGTTACAGCTTCAGTGAAATCCGTTTGCAAATCGGAGTGATAGATTAGAATCGAGAGCCAACGGTAAGTTTTCTATGTTAAACCATTACACCATTGAAAAACTGGTTACGTTTGCAATCGAAAGAAAAATGACTATAGTTGAAGAGGTAATGGCCCCTAAACTATGTTCTGGGATGAAAGTTACAGCTTCAGTGAAATCCGTTTGCAAATCGGAGTGATAGATTAGAATCGAGAGCCAACGGTAAGTTTTCTATGTTAAACCATTACACCATTGAAAAACTGGTTACGTTTGCAATCGAAAGAAAAATGACTATAGATGAAGAGGTAATGGCCCCTAAACTATGTTCTGGGATGAAAGTTACAGCTTCAGTGAAATCCGTTTGCAAATCGGAATGATAGATTAGAATCGAGAGCCAACGGTAAGTTTTCTATGTTAAACCATTACACCATTGAAAAACTGGTTACGTTTGCAATCGAAAGAAAAATGACTATAGTTGAAGAGGTAATGGCCCCTAAACTATGTTCTGGGATGAAAGTTACAGCTTCAGTGAAATCCGTTTGCAAATCGGAGTGATAGATTAGAATCGAGAGCCAACGGTAAGTTTTGTATGTTAAACCATTACACCATTGAAAAACTGGTTACGTTTGCAATCGAAAGAAAAATGACTATAGTTGAAGAGGTAATGGCCCCTAAACTATGTTCTGGGATGAAAGTTACAGCTTCAGTGAAATCCGTTTGCAAATCGGAGTGATAGATTAGAATCGAGAGCCAACGGTAAGTTTTCTATGTTAAACCATTACACCATTGAAAAACTGGTTACGTTTGCAATCGAAAGAAAAATGACTATAGTTGAAGAGGTAATGGCCCCTAAACTATGTTCTGGGATGAAAGTTACAGCTTCAGTGAAATCCGTTTGCAAATCGGAGTGATAGATTAGAATCGAGAGCCAACGGTAAGTTTTCTATGTTAAACCATTACACCATTGAAAAACTGGTTACGTTTGCAATCAAAAGAAAAATGACTATAGTTGAAGAGGTAATGGCCCCTAAACTATGTTCTGGGATGAAAGTTACAGCTTCAGTGAAATCCGTTTGCAAATCGGAATGATAGACTAGAATCGAGAGCCAACGGTAAGTTTTCTATGTTAAACCATTACACCATTGAAAAACTGGTTACGTTTGCAATCGAAAGAAAAATGACTATAGTTGAAGAGGTAATGGCCCCTAAACTATGTTCTGGGATGAAAGTTACAGCTTCAGTGAAATCCGTTTGCAAATCGGAGTGATAGATTAGAATCGAGAGCCAACGGTAAGTTTTCTATGTTAAACCATTACACCATTGAAAAACTGGTTACGTTTGCAATCGAAAGAAAAATGACTATAGTTGAAGAAGTAATGGCCCCTAAACTATGTTCTGGGATGAAAGTTACAGCTTCAGTGAAATCCGTTTGCAAATCGGAGTGATAGATTAGAATCGAGAGCCAACGGTAAGTTTTCTATGTTAAACCATTACACCATTGAAAAACTGGTTACGTTTGCAATCGAAAGAAAAATGACTATAGTTGAAGAGGTAATGGCCCCTAAACTATGTTCTGAGATGAAAGTTACAGCTTCAGTGAAATCCGTTTGCAAATCGGAATGATAGACTAGAATCGAGAGCCAACGGTAAGTTTTCTATGTTAAACCATTACACCATTGAAAAACTGGTTACGTTTGCAATCGAAAGAAAAATGACTATAGTTGAAGAGGTAATGGCCCCTAAACTATGTTCTGGGATGAAAGTTACAGCTTCAGTGAAATCCGTTTGCAAATCGGAGTGATAGATTAGAATCGAGAGCCAACGGTAAGTTTTCTATGTTAAACCATTACACCATTGAAAAACTGGTTACGTTTGCAATCGAAAGAAAAATGACTATAGTTGAAGAGGTAATGGCCCCTAAACTATGTTCTGGGATGAAAGTTACAGCTTCAGTGAAATCCGTTTGCAAATCGGAGTGATAGATTAGAATCGAGAGCCAACGGTAAGTTTTCTATGTTAAACCATTACACCATTGAAAAACTGGTTACGTTTGCAATCGAAAGAAAAATGACTATAGTTGAAGAGGTAATGGCCCCTAAACTATGTTCTGGGATGAAAGTTACAGCTTCAGTGAAATCCGTTTGCAAATCGGAGTGATAGATTAGAATCGAGAGCCAACGGTAAGTTTTCTATGTTAAACCATTACACCATTGAAAAACTGGTTACGTTTGCAATCGAAAGAAAAATGACTATAGTTGAAGAGGTAATGGCGCCTAAACTATGTTCTGGGATGAAAGTTACAGCTTCAGTGAAATCCGTTTGCAAATCGGAGTGATAGATTAGAATCGAGAGCCAACGGTAAGTTTTCTATGTTAAACCATTACACCATTGAAAAACTGGTTACGTTTGCAATCGAAAGAAAAATGACTATAGTTGAAGAGGTAATGGCCCCTAAACTATGTTCTGGGATGAAAGTTACAGCTTCAGTGAAATCCGTTTGCAAATCGGAGTGATAGATTAGAATCGAGAGCCAACGGTAAGTTTTCTATGTTAAACCATTACACCATTGAAAAACTGGTTACGTTTGCAATCGAAAGAAAAATGACTATAGTTGAAGAGGTAATGGCCCCTAAACTATGTTCTGGGATGAAAGTTACAGCTTCAGTGAAATCCGTTTGCAAATCGGAGTGATAGATTAGAATCGAGAGCCAACGGTAAGTTTTCTATGTTAAACCATTACACCATTGAAAAACTGGATACGTTTGCAATCGAAAGAAAAATGACTATAGTTGAAGAGGTAATGGCCCCTAAACTATGTTCTGGGATGAAAGTTACAGCTTCAGTGAAATCCGTTTGCAAATCGGAGTGATAGATTAGAATCGAGAGCCAACGGTAGGTTTTGTATGTTAAACCATTACACCATTGAAAAACTGGTTACGTTTGCAATCGAAAGAAAAATGACTATAGTTGAAGAGGTAATGGCCCCTAAACTATGTTCTGGGATGAAAGTTACAGCTTCAGTGAAATCCGTTTGCAAATCGGAGTGATAGATTAGAATCGAGAGCCAACGGTAAGTTTTCTATGTTAAACCATTACACCATTGAAAAACTGGTTACGTTTGCAATCGAAAGAAAAATGACTATAGTTGAAGAGGTAATGGCCCCTAAACTATGTTCTGGGATGAAAGTTACAGCTTCAGTGAAATCCGTTTGCAAATCGGAGTGATAGATTAGAATCGAGAGCCAACGGTAAGTTTTCTATGTTAAACCATTACACCATTGAAAAACTGGTTACGTTTGCAATCGAAAGAAAAATGACTATAGTTGAAGAGGTAATGGCCCCTAAACTATGTTCTGGGATGAAAGTTACAGCTTCAGTGAAATCCGTTTGCAAATCGGAGTGATAGATTAGAATCGAGAGCCAACGGTAAGTTTTCTATGTTAAACCATTACACCATTGAAAAACTGGTTACGTTTGCAATCGAAAGAAAAATGACTATAGTTGAAGAGGTAATGGCCCCTAAACTATGTTCTGGGATGAAAGTTACAGCTTCAGTGAAATCCGTTTGCAAATCAGAGTGATAGATTAGAATCGAGAGCCAACGGTAAGTTTTCTATGTTAAACCATTACACCATTGAAAAACTGGTTACGTTTGCAATCGAAAGAAAAATGACTATAGTTGAAGAGGTAATGGCCCCTAAACTATGTTCTGGGATGAAAGTTACAGCTTCAGTGAAATCCGTTTGCAAATCGGAGTGATAGATTAGAATCGAGAGCCAACGGTAAGTTTTCTATGTTAAACCATTACACCATTGAAAAACTGGTTACGTTTGCAATCGAAAGAAAAATGACTATAGTTGAAGAGGTAATGGCCCCTAAACTATGTTCTGGGATGAAAGTTACAGCTTCAGTGAAATCCGTTTGCAAATCGGAGTGATAGATTAGAATCGAGAGCCAACGGTAAGTTTTCTATGTTAAACCATTACACCATTGAAAAACTGGTTACGTTTGCAATCGAAAGAAAAATGACTATAGTTGAAGAGGTAATGGCCCCTAAACTATGTTCTGGGATGAAAGTTACAGCTTCAGTGAAATCCGTTTGCAAATCGGAGTGATAGATTAGAATCGAGAGCCAACGGTAAGTTTTCTATGTTAAACCATTACACCATTGAAAAACTGGTTACGTTTGCAATCGAAAGAAAAATGACTATAGTTGAAGAGGTAATGGCCCCTAAACTATGTTCTGGGATGAAAGTTACAGCTTCAGTGAAATCCGTTTGCAAATCGGAGTGATAGATTAGAATCGAGAGCCAACGGTAAGTTTTCTATGTTAAACCATTACACCATTGAAAAACTGGTTACGTTTGCAATCGAAAGAAAAATGACTATAGTTGAAGAGGTAATGGCCCCTAAACTATGTTCTGGGATGAAAGTTACAGCTTCAGTGAAATCCGTTTGCAAATCGGAGTGATAGATTAGAATCGAGAGCCAACGGTAAGTTTTGTATGTTAAACCATTACACCATTGAAAAACTGGTTACGTTTGCAATCGAAAGAAAAATGACTATAGTTGAAGAGGTAATGGCCCCTAAACTATGTTCTGGGATGAAAGTTACAGCTTCAGTGAAATCCGTTTGCAAATCGGAGTGATAGATTAGAATCGAGAGCCAACGGTAAGTTTTCTATGTTAAACCATTACACCATTGAAAAACTGGTTACGTTTGCAATCGAAAGAAAAATGACTATAGTTGAAGAGGTAATGGCCCCTAAACTATGTTCTGGGATGAAAGTTACAGCTTCAGTGAAATCTGTTTGCAAATCGGAGTGATAGATTAGAATCGAGAGCCAACGGTAAGTTTTCTATGTTAAACCATTACACCATTGAAAAACTGGTTACGTTTGCAATCAAAAGAAAAATGACTATAGTTGAAGAGGTAATGGCCCCTAAACTATGTTCTGGGATGAAAGTTACAGCTTCAGTGAAATCCGTTTGCAAATCGGAATGATAGACTAGAATCGAGAGCCAACGGTAAGTTTTCTATGTTAAACCATTACACCATTGAAAAACTGGTTACGTTTGCAATCGAAAGAAAAATGACTATAGTTGAAGAGGTAATGGCCCCTAAACTATGTTCTGGGATGAAAGTTACAGCTTCAGTGAAATCCGTTTGCAAATCGGAGTGATAGATTAGAATCGAGAGCCAACGGTTAGTTTTCTATGTTAAACCATTACACCATTGAAAAACTGGTTACGTTTGCAATCGAAAGAAAAATGACTATAGTTGAAGAGGTAATGGCCCCTAAACTATGTTCTGGGATGAAAGTTACAGCTTCAGTGAAATCCGTTTGCAAATCGGAGTGATAGATTAGAATCGAGAGCCAACGGTAAGTTTTCTATGTTAAACCATTACACCATTGAAAAACTGGTTACGTTTGCAATCGAAAGAAAAATGACTATAGTTGAAGAAGTAATGGCCCCTAAACTATGTTCTGGGATGAAAGTTACAGCTTCAGTGAAATCCGTTTGCAAATCGGAGTGATAGATTAGAATCGAGAGCCAACGGTAAGTTTTCTATGTTAAACCATTACACCATTGAAAAACTGGTTACGTTTGCAATCGAAAGAAAAATGACTATAGTTGAAGAGGTAATGGCCCCTAAACTATGTTCTGGGATGAAAGTTACAGCTTCAGTGAAATCCGTTTGCAAATCGGAATGATAGACTAGAATCGAGAGCCAACGGTAAGTTTTCTATGTTAAACCATTACACCATTTAAAAACTGGTTACGTTTGCAATCGAAAGAAAAATGACTATAGTTGAAGAGGTAATGGCCCCTAAACTATGTTCTGGGATGAAAGTTAAAGCTTCAGTGAAATCCATTTGCAAATCGGAGTGATAGATTAGAATCGAGAGCCAACGGTAAGTTTTCTATGTTAAACCATTACACCATTGAAAAACTGGTTACGTTTGCAATCGAAAGAAAAATGACTATAGTTGAAGAGGTAATGGCCCCTAAACTATGTTCTGGGATGAAAGTTACAGCTTCAGTGAAATCCGTTTGCAAATCGGAGTGATAGATTAGAATCGAGAGCCAACGGTAAGTTTTCTATGTTAAACCATTACACCATTGAAAAACTGGTTACGTTTGCAATCGAAAGAAAAATGACTATAGTTGAAGAGGTAATGGCCCCTAAACTATGTTCTGGGATGAAAGTTACAGCTTCAGTGAAATCCGTTTGCAAATCGGAGTGATAGATTAGAATCGAGAGCCAACGGTAAGTTTTCTATGTTAAACCATTACACCATTGAAAAACTGGTTACGTTTGCAATCGAAAGAAAAATGACTATAGTTGAAGAGGTAATGGCCCCTAAACTATGTTCTAGGATTAAAGTTACAGCTTCAGTGAAATCCGTTTGCAAATCGGAGTGATAGATTAGAATCGAGAGCCAACGGTAAGTTTTGTATGTTAAACCATTACACCATTGAAAAACTGGTTACGTTTGCAATCGAAAGAAAAATGACTATAGTTGAAGAGGTAATGGCCCCTAAACTATGTTCTGGGATGAAAGTTACAGCTTCAGTGAAATCCGTTTGCAAATCGGAGTGATAGATTAGAATCGAGAGCCAACGGTACGTTTTCTATGTTAAACCATTACACCATTGAAAAACTGGTTACGTTTGCAATCGAAAGAAAAATGACTATAGTTGAAGAGGTAATGGCCCCTAAACTATGTTCTGGGATGAAAGTTACAGCTTCAGTGAAATCCGTTTGCAAATCGGAGTGATAGATTAGAATCGAGAGTCAACGGTAAGTTTTGTATGTTAAACCATTACACCATTGAAAAACTGGTTACGTTTGCAATCGAAAGAAAAATGACTATAGTTGAAGAGGTAATAGCCCCTAAACTATGTTCTGGGATGAAAGTTACAGCTTCAGTGAAATCCGTTTGCAAATCAGAGTGATAGATTAGAATCGAGAGCCAACGGTAAGTTTTCTATGTTAAACCATTACACCATTGAAAAACTGGTTACGTTTGCAATCGAAAGAAAAATGACTATAGTTGAAGAGGTAATGGCCCCTAAACTATGTTCTGGGATGAAAGTTACAGCTTCAGTGAAATCCGTTTGCAAATCGGAGTGATAGATTAGAATCGAGAGCCAACGGTAAGTTTTCTATGTTAAACCATTACACCATTGAAAAACTGGTTACGTTTGCAATCGAAAGAAAAATGACTATAGTTGAAGAGGTAATGGCCCCTAAACTATGTTCTGGGATGAAAGTTACAGCTTCAGTGAAATCCGTTTGCAAATCGGAGTGATAGATTAGAATCGAGAGCCAACGGTAAGTTTTCTATGTTAAACCATTACACCATTGAAAAACTGGTTACGTTTGCAATCGAAAGAAAAATGACTATAGTTGAAGAGGTAATGGCCCCTAAACTATGTTCTGGGATGAAAGTTACAGCTTCAGTGAAATCCGTTTGCAAATCGGAGTGATAGATTAGAATCGAGAGCCAACGGTAAGTTTTCTATGTTAAACCATTACACCATTAAAAAACTGGTTACGTTTGCAATCGAAAGAAAAATGACTATAGTTGAAGAGGTAATGGCCCCTAAACTATGTTCTGGGATGAAAGTTACAGCTTCAGTGAAATCCGTTTGCAAATCGGAGTGATAGATTAGAATCGAGAGCCAACGGTAAGTTTTCTATGTTAAACCATTACACCATTGAAAAACTGGTTACGTTTGCAATCGAAAGAAAAATGACTATAGTTGAAGAGGTAATGGCTCCTAAACTATGTTCTGGGATGAAAGTTACAGCTTCAGTGAAATCTGTTTGCAAATCGGAGTGATAGATTAGAATCGAGAGCCAACGGTAAGTTTTCTATGTTAAACCATTACACCATTGAAAAACTGGTTACGTTTGCAATCAAAAGAAAAATGACTATAGTTGAAGAGGTAATGGCCCCTAAACTATGTTCTGGGATGAAAGTTACAGCTTCAGTGAAATCCGTTTGCAAATCGGAATGATAGACTAGAATCGAGAGCCAACGGTAAGTTTTCTATGTTAAACCATTACACCATTGAAAAACTGGTTACGTTTGCAATCGAAAGAAAAATGACTATAGTTGAAGAGGTAATGGCCCCTAAACTATGTTCTGGGATGAAAGTTACAGCTTCAGTGAAATCCGTTTGCAAATCGGAGTGATAGATTAGAATCGAGAGCCAACGGTAAGTTTTCTATGTTAAACCATTACACCATTGAAAAACTGGTTACGTTTGCAATCGAAAGAAAAATGACTATAGTTGAAGAGGTAATGGCCCCTAAACTATGTTCTGGGATGAAAGTTACAGCTTCAGTGAAATCCGTTTGCAAATCGGAGTGATAGATTAGAATCGAGAGCCAACGGTAAGTTTTGTATGTTAAACCATTACACCATTGAAAAACTGGTTACGTTTGCAATCGAAAGAAAAATGACTATAGTTGAAGAGGTAATGGCCCCTAAACTATGTTCTGGGATGAAAGTTACAGCTTCAGTGAAATCCGTTTGCAAATCAGAGTGATAGATTAGAATCGAGAGCCAACGGTAAGTTTTCTATGTTAAACCATTACACCATTGAAAAACTGGTTACGTTTGCAATCGAAAGAAAAATGACTATAGTTGAAGAGGTAATGGCCCCTAAACTATGTTCTGGGATGAAAGTTACAGCTTCAGTGAAATCCGTTTGCAAATCGGAGTGATAGATTAGAATCGAGAGCCAACGGTAAGTTTTCTATGTTAAACCATTACACCATTGAAAAACTGGTTACGTTTGCAATCGAAAGAAAAATGACTATAGTTGAAGAGGTAATGGCCCCTAAACTATGTTCTGTGATGAAAGTTACAGCTTCAGTGAAATCCGTTTGCAAATCGGAGTGATAGATTAGAATCGAGAGCCAACGGTAAGTTTTCTATGTTAAACCATTACACCATTGAAAAACTGGTTACGTTTGCAATCGAAAGAAAAATGACTATAGTTGAAGAGGTAATGGCCCCTAAACTATGTTCTGGGATGAAAGTTACAGCTTCAGTGAAATCCGTTTGCAAATCGGAGTGATAGATTAGAATCGAGAGCCAACGGTAAGTTTTCTATGTTAAACCATTACACCATTGAAAAACTGGTTACGTTTGCAATCGAAAGAAAAATGACTATAGTTGAAGAGGTAATGGCCCCTAAACTATGTTCTGGGATGAAAGTTACAGCTTCAGTGAAATCCGTTTGCAAATCGGAGTGATAGATTAGAATCGAGAGCCAACGGTAAGTTTTCTATGTTAAACCATTACACCATTGAAAAACTGGTTACGTTTGCAATCGAAAGAAAAATGACTATAGTTGAAGAGGTAATGGCCCCTAAACTATGTTCTGGGATGAAAGTTACAGCTTCAGTGAAATCCGTTTGCAAATCGGAGTGATAGATTAGAATCGAGAGCCAACGGTAAGTTTTCTATGTTAAACCATTACACCATTGAAAAACTGGTTACGTTTGCAATCGAAAGAAAAATGACTATAGTTGAAGAGGTAATGGCCCCTAAACTATGTTCTGGGATGAAAGTTACAGCTTCAGTGAAATCCGTTTGCAAATCGGAGTGATAGATTAGAATCGAGAGCCAACGGTAAGTTTTCTATGTTAAACCATTACACCATTGAAAAACTGGTTACGTTTGCAATCGAAAGAAAAATGACTATAGTTGAAGAGGTAATGGCCCCTAAACTATGTTCTGGGATGAAAGTTACAGCTTCAGTGAAATCCGTTTGCAAATCGGAGTGATAGATTAGAATCGAGAGCCAACGGTAAGTTTTGTATGTAAACCATTACACCATTGAAAAACTGGTTACGTTTGCAATCGAAAGAAAAATGACTATAGTTGAAGAGGTAATGGCCCCTAAACTATGTTCTGGGATGAAAGTTACAGCTTCAGTGAAATCCGTTTGCAAATCGGAGTGATAGATTAGAATCGAGAGCCAACGGTAAGTTTTCTATGTTAAACCATTACACCATTGAAAAACTGGTTACGTTTGCAATCGAAAGAAAAATGACTATAGTTGAAGAGGTAATGGCCCCTAAACTATGTTCTGGGATGAAAGTTACAGCTTCAGTGAAATCCGTTTGCAAATCGGAGTGATAGATTAGAATCGAGAGCCAACGGTAAGTTTTCTATGTTAAACCATTACACCATTGAAAAACTGGTTACGTTTGCAATCGAAAGAAAAATGACTATAGTTGAAGAGGTAATGGCCCCTAAACTATGTTCTGGGATGAAAGTTACAGCTTCAGTGAAATCCGTTTGCAAATCGGAGTGATAGATTAGAATCGAGAGCCAACGGTAAGTTTTCTATGTTAAACCATTACACCATTGAAAAACTGGTTACGTTTGCAATCGAAAGAAAAATGACTATAGTTGAAGAGGTAATGGCCCCTAAACTATGTTCTGGGATGAAAGTTACAGCTTCAGTGAAATCCGTTTGCAAATCGGAGTGATAGATTAGAATCGAGAGCCAACGGTAAGTTTTGTATGTTAAACCATTACACCATTGAAAAACTGGTTACGTTTGCAATCGAAAGAAAAATGACTATAGTTGAAGAGGTAATGGCCCCTAAACTATGTTCTGGGATGAAAGTTACAGCTTCAGTGAAATCCGTTTGCAAATCGGAATGATAGACTAGAATCGAGAGCCAACGGTAAGTTTTCTATGTTAAACCATTACACCATTGAAAAACTGGTTACGTTTGCAATCGAAAGAAAAATGACTATAGTTGAAGAGGTAATGGCCCCTAAACTATGTTCTGGGATGAAAGTTACAGCTTCAGTGAAATCCGTTTGCAAATCGGAGTGATAGATTAGAATCGAGAGCCAACGGTAAGTTTTCTATGTTAAACCATTACACCATTGAAAAACTGGTTACGTTTGCAATCGAAAGAAAATGACTATAGTTGAAGAGGTAATGGCCCCTAAACTATGTTCTGGGATGAAAGTTACAGCTTCAGTGAAATCCGTTTGCAAATCGGAGTGATAGATTAGAATCGAGAGCCAACGGTAAGTTTTCTATGTTAAACCATTACACCATTGAAAAACTGGTTACGTTTGCAATCGAAAGAAAAATGACTATAGTTGAAGAAGTAATGGCCCCTAAACTATGTTCTGGGATGAAAGTTACAGCTTCAGTGAAATCCGTTTGCAAATCGGAGTGATAGATTAGAATCGAGAGCCAACGGTAAGTTTTCTATGTTAAACCATTACACCATTGAAAAACTGGTTACGTTTGCAATCGAAAGAAAAATGACTATAGTTGAAGAGGTAATGGCCCCTAAACTATGTTCTGGGATGAAAGTTACAGCTTCAGTGAAATCCGTTTGCAAATCGGAATGATAGACTAGAATCGAGAGCCAACGGTAAGTTTTCTATGTTAAACCATTACACCATTTAAAAACTGGTTACGTTTGCAATCGAAAGAAAAATGACTATAGTTGAAGAGGTAATGGCCCCTAAACTATGTTCTGGGATGAAAGTTACAGCTTCAGTGAAATCCATTTGCAAATCGGAGTGATAGATTAGAATCGAGAGCCAACGGTAAGTTTTCTATGTTAAACCATTACACCATTGAAAAACTGGTTACGTTTGCAATCGAAAGAAAAATGACTATAGTTGAAGAGGTAATGGCCCCTAAACTATGTTCTGGGATGAAAGTTACAGCTTCAGTGAAATCCGTTTGCAAATCGGAGTGATAGATTAGAATCGAGAGCCAACGGTAAGTTTTCTATGTTAAACCATTACACCATTGAAAAACTGGTTACGTTTGCAATCGAAAGAAAAATGACTATAGTTGAAGAGGTAATGGCCCCTAAACTATGTTCTGGGATGAAAGTTACAGCTTCAGTGAAATCCGTTTGCAAATCGGAGTGATAGATTAGAATCGAGAGCCAACGGTAAGTTTTCTATGTTAAACCATTACACCATTGAAAAACTGGTTACGTTTGCAATCGAAAGAAAAATGACTATAGTTGAAGAGGTAATGGCCCCTAACTATGTTCTAGGATTAAAGTTACAGCTTCAGTGAAATCCGTTTGCAAATCGGAGTGATAGATTAGAATCGAGAGCCAACGGTAAGTTTTGTATGTTAAACCATTACACCATTGAAAAACTGGTTACGTTTGCAATCGAAAGAAAAATGACTATAGTTGAAGAGGTAATGGCCCCTAAACTATGTTCTGGGATGAAAGTTACAGCTTCAGTGAAATCCGTTTGCAAATCGGAGTGATAGATTAGAATCGAGAGCCAACGGTACGTTTTCTATGTTAAACCATTACACCATTGAAAAACTGGTTACGTTTGCAATCGAAAGAAAAATGACTATAGTTGAAGAGGTAATGGCCCTAAACTATGTTCTGGGATGAAAGTTACAGCTTCAGTGAAATCCGTTTGCAAATCGGAGTGATAGATTAGAATCGAGAGTCAACGGTAAGTTTTGTATGTTAAACCATTACACCATTGAAAAACTGGTTACGTTTGCAATCGAAAGAAAAATGACTATAGTTGAAGAGGTAATAGCCCCTAAACTATGTTCTGGGATGAAAGTTACAGCTTCAGTGAAATCCGTTTGCAAATCAGAGTGATAGATTAGAATCGAGAGCCAACGGTAAGTTTTCTATGTTAAACCATTACACCATTGAAAAACTGGTTACGTTTGCAATCGAAAGAAAAATGACTATAGTTGAAGAGGTAATGGCCCCTAAACTATGTTCTGGGATGAAAGTTACAGCTTCAGTGAAATCCGTTTGCAAATCGGAGTGATAGATTAGAATCGAGAGCCAACGGTAAGTTTTCTATGTTAAACCATTACACCATTGAAAAACTGGTTACGTTTGCAATCGAAAGAAAAATGACTATAGTTGAAGAGGTAATGGCCCCTAAACTATGTTCTGGGATGAAAGTTACAGCTTCAGTGAAATCCGTTTGCAAATCGGAGTGATAGATTAGAATCGAGAGCCAACGGTAAGTTTTCTATGTTAAACCATTACACCATTGAAAAACTGGTTACGTTTGCAATCGAAAGAAAAATGACTATAGTTGAAGAGGTAATGGCCCCTAAACTATGTTCTGGGATGAAAGTTACAGCTTCAGTGAAATCCGTTTGCAAATCGGAGTGATAGATTAGAATCGAGAGCCAACGGTAAGTTTTCTATGTTAAACCATTACACCATTGAAAAACTGGTTACGTTTGCAATCGAAAGAAAAATGACTATAGTTGAAGAGGTAATGGCCCCTAAACTATGTTCTGGGATGAAAGTTACAGCTTCAGTGAAATCCGTTTGCAAATCGGAGTGATAGATTAGAATCGAGAGCCAACGGTAAGTTTTCTATGTTAAACCATTACACCATTGAAAAACTGGTTACGTTTGCAATCGAAAGAAAAATGACTATAGTTGAAGAGGTAATGGCCCCTAAACTATGTTCTGGGATGAAAGTTACAGCTTCAGTGAAATCTGTTTGCAAATCGGAGTGATAGATTAGAATCGAGAGCCAACGGTAAGTTTTCTATGTTAAACCATTACACCATTGAAAAACTGGTTACGTTTGCAATCAAAAGAAAAATGACTATAGTTGAAGAGGTAATGGCCCCTAAACTATGTTCTGGGATGAAAGTTACAGCTTCAGTGAAATCCGTTTGCAAATCGGAATGATAGACTAGAATCGAGAGCCAACGGTAAGTTTTCTATGTTAAACCATTACACCATTGAAAAACTGGTTACGTTTGCAATCGAAAGAAAAATGACTATAGTTGAAGAGGTAATGGCCCCTAAACTATGTTCTGGGATGAAAGTTACAGCTTCAGTGAAATCCGTTTGCAAATCGGAGTGATAGATTAGAATCGAGAGCCAACGGTAAGTTTTCTATGTTAAACCATTACACCATTGAAAAACTGGTTACGTTTGCAATCGAAAGAAAAATGACTATAGTTGAAGAGGTAATGGCCCCTAAACTATGTTCTGGGATGAAAGTTACAGCTTCAGTGAAATCCGTTTGCAAATCGGAGTGATAGATTAGAATCGAGAGCCAACGGTAAGTTTTGTATGTTAAACCATTACACCATTGAAAAACTGGTTACGTTTGCAATCGAAAGAAAAATGACTATAGTTGAAGAGGTAATGGCCCCTAAACTATGTTCTGGGATGAAAGTTACAGCTTCAGTGAAATCCGTTTGCAAATCGGAGTGATAGATTAGAATCGAGAGCCAACGGTAAGTTTTCTATGTTAAACCATTACACCATTGAAAAACTGGTTACGTTTGCAATCGAAAGAAAAATGACTATAGTTGAAGAGGTAATGGCCCCTAAACTATGTTCTGGGATGAAAGTTACAGCTTCAGTGAAATCCGTTTGCAAATCGGAGTGATAGATTAGAATCGAGAGCCAACGGTAAGTTTTCTATGTTAAACCATTACACCATTGAAAAACTGGTTACGTTTGCAATCGAAAGAAAAATGACTATAGTTGAAGAGGTAATGGCCCCTAAACTATGTTCTGGGATGAAAGTTACAGCTTCAGTGAAATCCGTTTGCAAATCGGAGTGATAGATTAGAATCGAGAGCCAACGGTAAGTTTTCTATGTTAAACCATTACACCATTGAAAAACTGGTTACGTTTGCAATCGAAAGAAAAATGACTATAGTTGAAGAGGTAATGGCCCCTAAACTATGTTCTGGGATGAAAGTTACAGCTTCAGTGAAATCCGTTTGCAAATCGGAGTGATAGATTAGAATCGAGAGCCAACGGTAAGTTTTCTATGTTAAACCATTACACCATTGAAAAACTGGTTACGTTTGCAATCGAAAGAAAAATGACTATAGTTGAAGAGGTAATGGCCCCTAAACTATGTTCTGGGATGAAAGTTACAGCTTCAGTGAAATCCGTTTGCAAATCGGAGTGATAGATTAGAATCGAGAGCCAACGGTAAGTTTTCTATGTTAAACCATCCATTGAAAAACTGGTTACGTTTGCAATCGAAAGAAAAATGACTATAGTTGAAGAGGTAATGGCCCCTAAACTATGTTCTGGGATGAAAGTTACAGCTTCAGTGAAATCCGTTTGCAATCGGAGTGATAGATTAGAATCGAGAGCCAACGGTAAGTTTTCTATGTTAAACCCATTACACATTGAAAAACTGGTTACGTTTGCAATCGAAAGAAAAATGACTATAGTTGAAGAGGTAATGGCCCCTAAACTATGTTCTGGGATGAAAGTTACAGCTTCAGTGAAATCCGTTTGCAAATCGGAGTGATAGATTAGAATCGAGAGCCAACGGTAAGTTTTCTATGTTAAACCATTACACCATTGAAAAACTGGTTACGTTTGCAATCGAAAGAAAAATGACTATAGTTGAAGAGGTAATGGCCCCTAAACTATGTTCTGGGATGAAAGTTACAGCTTCAGTGAAATCCGTTTGCAAATCGGAGTGATAGATTAGAATCGAGAGCCAACGGTAAGTTTTGTATGTAAACCATTACACCATTGAAAAACTGGTTACGTTTGCAATCGAAAGAAAAATGACTATAGTTGAAGAGGTAATGGCCCCTAAACTACGTTCTGGGATGAAAGTTACAGCTTCAGTGAAATCCGTTTGCAAATCGGAGTGATAGATTAGAATCGAGAGCCAACGGTAAGTTTTCTATGTTAAACCATTACACCATTGAAAAACTGGTTACGTTTGCAATCGAAAGAAAAATGACTATAGTTGAAGAGGTAATGGCCCCTAAACTATGTTCTGGGATGAAAGTTACAGCTTCAGTGAAATCCGTTTGCAAATCGGAGTGATAGATTAGAATCGAGAGCCAACGGTAAGTTTTCTATGTTAAACCATTACACCATTGAAAAACTGGTTACGTTTGCAATCGAAAGAAAAATGACTATAGTTGAAGAGGTAATGGCCCCTAAACTATGTTCTGGGATGAAAGTTACAGCTTCAGTGAAATCCGTTTGCAAATCGGAGTGATAGATTAGAATCGAGAGCCAACGGTAAGTTTTCTGATGTTAAACCATTACACCATTGAAAGAACTGGTTACGTTTGCAATCGAAAGAAAAATGACTATAGTTGAAGAGGTAATGGCCCCTAAACTATGTTCTGGGATGAAAGTTACAGCTTCAGTGAAATCCGTTTGCAAATCAGAGTGATAGATTAGAATCGAGAGCCAACGGTAAGTTTTGCTATGTTAAACCATTACACCATTGAAAAACTGGTTACGTTTGCAATCGAAAGAAAATGACTATAGTTGAAGAGGTAATGGCCCCTAAACTATGTTTCTGGGATGAAAGTTACAGCTTCAGTGAAATCCGTTTGCAAATCGGAGTGATAGATTAGAATCGAGAGCCAACGGTAAGTTTTCTATGTTAAACCATTACACCATTGAAAAACTGGTTACGTTTGCAATCGAAAGAAAAATGACTATAGTTGAAGAGGTAATGGCCCCTAAACTATGTTTCTGGGATGAAAGTTACAGCTTCAGTGAAATCCGTTTGCAAATCGGAGTGATAGATTAGAATCGAGAGCCAACGGTAAGTTTTTGTATGTTAAACCATTACACCATTGAAAAACTGGTTACGTTTGCAATCGAAAGAAAAATGACTATAGTTGAAGAGGTAATGGCCCCTAAACTATGTTCTGGGATGAAAGTTACAGCTTCAGTGAAATCCGTTTGCAAATCGGAGTGATAGATTAGAATCGAGAGCCAACGGTAAGTTTTCTATGTTAAACCATTACACCATTGAAAAACTGGTTACGTTTGCAATCGAAAGAAAAATGACTATAGTTGAAGAGGTAATGGCCCCTAAACTATGTTCTGGGATGAAAGTTACAGCTTCAGTGAAATCTGTTTGCAAATCGGAGTGATAGATTAGAATCGAGAGCCAACGGTAAGTTTTCTATGTTAAACCATTACACCATTGAAAAACTGGTTACGTTTGCAATCAAAAGAAAAATGACTATAGTTGAAGAGGTAATGGCCCCTAAACTATGTTCTGGGATGAAAGTTACAGCTTCAGTGAAATCCGTTTGCAAATCGGAATGATAGACTAGAATCGAGAGCCAACGGTAAGTTTTCTATGTTAAACCATTACACCATTGAAAAACTGGTTACGTTTGCAATCGAAAGAAAAATGACTATAGTTGAAGAGGTAATGGCCCCTAAACTATGTTCTGGGATGAAAGTTACAGCTTCAGTGAAATCCGTTTGCAAATCGGAGTGATAGATTAGAATCGAGAGCCAACGGTTAGTTTTCTATGTTAAACCATTACACCATTGAAAAACTGGTTACGTTTGCAATCGAAAGAAAAATGACTATAGTTGAAGAGGTAATGGCCCCTAAACTATGTTCTGGGATGAAAGTTACAGCTTCAGTGAAATCCGTTTGCAAATCGGAGTGATAGATTAGAATCGAGAGCCAACGGTAAGTTTTCTATGTTAAACCATTACACCATTGAAAAACTGGTTACGTTTGCAATCGAAAGAAAAATGACTATAGTTGAAGAAGTAATGGCCCCTAAACTATGTTCTGGGATGAAAGTTACAGCTTCAGTGAAATCCGTTTGCAAATCGGAGTGATAGATTAGAATCGAGAGCCAACGGTAAGTTTTCTATGTTAAACCATTACACCATTGAAAAACTGGTTACGTTTGCAATCGAAAGAAAAATGACTATAGTTGAAGAGGTAATGGCCCCTAAACTATGTTCTGGGATGAAAGTTACAGCTTCAGTGAAATCCGTTTGCAAATCGGAATGATAGACTAGAATCGAGAGCCAACGGTAAGTTTTCTATGTTAAACCATTACACCATTTAAAAACTGGTTACGTTTGCAATCGAAAGAAAAATGACTATAGTTGAAGAGGTAATGGCCCCTAAACTATGTTCTGGGATGAAAGTTAAAGCTTCAGTGAAATCCATTTGCAAATCGGAGTGATAGATTAGAATCGAGAGCCAACGGTAAGTTTTCTATGTTAAACCATTACACCATTGAAAAACTGGTTACGTTTGCAATCGAAAGAAAAATGACTATAGTTGAAGAGGTAATGGCCCCTAAACTATGTTCTGGGATGAAAGTTACAGCTTCAGTGAAATCCGTTTGCAAATCGGAGTGATAGATTAGAATCGAGAGCCAACGGTAAGTTTTCTATGTTAAACCATTACACCATTGAAAAACTGGTTACGTTTGCAATCGAAAGAAAAATGACTATAGTTGAAGAGGTAATGGCCCCTAAACTATGTTCTGGGATGAAAGTTACAGCTTCAGTGAAATCCGTTTGCAAATCGGAGTGATAGATTAGAATCGAGAGCCAACGGTAAGTTTTCTATGTTAAACCATTACACCATTGAAAAACTGGTTACGTTTGCAATCGAAAGAAAAATGACTATAGTTGAAGAGGTAATGGCCCCTAAACTATGTTCTAGGATTAAAGTTACAGCTTCAGTGAAATCCGTTTGCAAATCGGAGTGATAGATTAGAATCGAGAGCCAACGGTAAGTTTTGTATGTTAAACCATTACACCATTGAAAAACTGGTTACGTTTGCAATCGAAAGAAAAATGACTATAGTTGAAGAGGTAATGGCCCCTAAACTATGTTCTGGGATGAAAGTTACAGCTTCAGTGAAATCCGTTTGCAAATCGGAGTGATAGATTAGAATCGAGAGCCAACGGTACGTTTTCTATGTTAAACCATTACACCATTGAAAAACTGGTTACGTTTGCAATCGAAAGAAAAATGACTATAGTTGAAGAGGTAATGGCCCCTAAACTATGTTCTGGGATGAAAGTTACAGCTTCAGTGAAATCCGTTTGCAAATCGGAGTGATAGATTAGAATCGAGAGTCAACGGTAAGTTTTGTATGTTAAACCATTACACCATTGAAAAACTGGTTACGTTTGCAATCGAAAGAAAAATGACTATAGTTGAAGAGGTAATAGCCCCTAAACTATGTTCTGGGATGAAAGTTACAGCTTCAGTGAAATCCGTTTGCAAATCAGAGTGATAGATTAGAATCGAGAGCCAACGGTAAGTTTTCTATGTTAAACCATTACACCATTGAAAAACTGGTTACGTTTGCAATCGAAAGAAAAATGACTATAGTTGAAGAGGTAATGGCCCCTAAACTATGTTTCTGGGATGAAAGTTACAGCTTCAGTGAAATCCGTTTGCAAATCGGAGTGATAGATTAGAATCGAGAGCCAACGGTAAGTTTTCTATGTTAAACCATTACACCATTGAAAAACTGGTTACGTTTGCAATCGAAAGAAAAATGACTATAGTTGAAGAGGTAATGGCCCCTAAACTATGTTCTGGGATGAAAGTTACAGCTTCAGTGAAATCCGTTTGCAAATCGGAGTGATAGATTAGAATCGAGAGCCAACGGTAAGTTTTCTATGTTAAACCATTACACCATTGAAAAACTGGTTACGTTTGCAATCGAAAGAAAAATGACTATAGTTGAAGAGGTAATGGCCCCTAAACTATGTTCTGGGATGAAAGTTACAGCTTCAGTGAAATCCGTTTGCAAATCGGAGTGATAGATTAGAATCGAGAGCCAACGGTAAGTTTTCTATGTTAAACCATTACACCATTAAAAACTGGTTACGTTTGCAATCGAAAGAAAAATGACTATAGTTGAAGAGGTAATGGCCCCTAAACTATGTTCTGGGATGAAAGTTACAGCTTCAGTGAAATCCGTTTGCAAATCGGAGTGATAGATTAGAATCGAGAGCCAACGGTAAGTTTTCTATGTTAAACCATTACACCATTGAAAAACTGGTTACGTTTGCAATCGAAAGAAAAATGACTATAGTTGAAGAGGTAATGGCTCCCTAAACTATGTTCTGGGATGAAAGTTACAGCTTCAGTGAAATCCTGTTTGCAAATCGGAGTGATAGATTAGAATCGAGAGCCAACGGTAAGTTTTCTATGTTAAACCATTACACCATTGAAAAACTGGTTACGTTTGCAATCGAAAGAAAAATGACTATAGTTGAAGAGGTAATGGCCCCTAAACTATGTTCTGGGATGAAAGTTACAGCTTCAGTGAAATCCGTTTGCAAATCGGAGTGATAGATTAGAATCGAGAGCCAACGGTAAGTTTTCTATGTTAAACCATTACACCATTGAAAAACTGGTTACGTTTGCAATCGAAAGAAAAATGACTATAGTTGAAGAGGTAATGGCCCCTAAACTATGTTCTGGGATGAAAGTTACAGCTTCAGTGAAATCCGTTTGCAAATCGGAGTGATAGATTAGAATCGAGAGCCAACGGTAAGTTTTCTATGTTAAACCATTACACCATTGAAAAACTGGTTACGTTTGCAATCGAAAGAAAAATGACTATAGTTGAAGAGGTAATGGCCCCTAAACTATGTTCTGGGATGAAAGTTACAGCTTCAGTGAAATCCGTTTGCAAATCGGAGTGATAGATTAGAATCGAGAGCCAACGGTAAGTTTTCTATGTTAAACCATTACACCATTGAAAAACTGGTTACGTTTGCAATCGAAAGAAAAATGACTATAGTTGAAGAGGTAATGGCCCCTAAACTATGTTCTGGGATGAAAGTTACAGCTTCAGTGAAATCCGTTTGCAAATCGGAGTGATAGATTAGAATCGAGAGCCAACGGTAAGTTTTCTATGTTAAACCATTACACCATTGAAAAACTGGTTACGTTTGCAATCGAAAGAAAAATGACTATAGTTGAAGAGGTAATGGCCCCCTAAACTATGTTCTGGGATGAAAGTTACAGCTTCAGTGAAATCCGTTTGCAAATCGGAGTGATAGATTAGAATCGAGAGCCAACGGTAAGTTTTCTATGTTAAACCATTACACCATTGAAAAACTGGTTACGTTTGCAATCGAAAGAAAAATGACTATAGTTGAAGAGGTAATGGCCCCTAAACTATGTTCTGGGATGAAAGTTACAGCTTCAGTGAAATCCGTTTGCAAATCGGAGTGATAGATTAGAATCGAGAGCCAACGGTAAGTTTTCTATGTTAAACCATTACACCATTGAAAAACTGGTTACGTTTGCAATCGAAAGAAAAATGACTATAGTTGAAGAGGTAATGGCCCCTAAACTATGTTCTGGGATGAAAGTTACAGCTTCAGTGAAATCCGTTTGCAAATCGGAGTGATAGATTAGAATCGAGAGCCAACGGTAAGTTTTCTATGTTAAACCATTACACCATTGAAAAACTGGTTACGTTTGCAATCGAAAGAAAAATGACTATAGTTGAAGAGGTAATGGCCCCTAAACTAACTATGTTCTGGGATGAAAGTTACAGCTTCAGTGAAATCCGTTTGCAAATCGGAGTGATAGATTAGAATCGAGAGCCAACGGTAAGTTTTCTATGTTAAACCATTACACCATTGAAAAACTGGTTACGTTTGCAATCGAAAGAAAAATGACTATAGTTGAAGAGGTAATGGCCCCTAAACTATGTTCTGGGATGAAAGTTACAGCTTCAGTGAAATCCGTTTGCAAATCGGAGTGATAGATTAGAATCGAGAGCCAACGGTAAGTTTTCTATGTTAAACCATTACACCATTGAAAAACTGGTTACGTTTGCAATCGAAAGAAAAATGACTATAGTTGAAGAGGTAATGGCCCCTAAACTATGTTCTGGGATGAAAGTTACAGCTTCAGTGAAATCCGTTTGCAAATCGGAGTGATAGATTAGAATCGAGAGCCAACGGTAAGTTTTCTATGTTAAACCATTACACCATTGAAAAACTGGTTACGTTTGCAATCGAAAGAAAAATGACTATAGTTGAAGAGGTAATGGCCCCTAAACTATGTTCTGGGATGAAAGTTACAGCTTCAGTGAAATCCGTTTGCAAATCGGAGTGATAGATTAGAATCGAGAGCCAACGGTAAGTTTTCTATGTTAAACCATTACACCATTGAAAAACTGGTTACGTTTGCAATCGAAAGAAAAATGACTATAGTTGAAGAGGTAATGGCCCCTAAACTATGTTCTGGGATGAAAGTTACAGCTTCAGTGAAATCCGTTTGCAAATCGGAGTGATAGATTAGAATCGAGAGCCAACGGTAAGTTTTCTATGTTAAACCATTACACCATTGAAAAACTGGTTACGTTTGCAATCGAAAGAAAAATGACTATAGTTGAAGAGGTAATGGCCCCTAAACTATGTTCTGGGATGAAAGTTACAGCTTCAGTGAAATCCGTTTGCACAATCGGAGTGATAGATTAGAATCGAGAGCCAACGGTAAGTTTTCTATGTTAAACCATTACACCATTGAAAAACTGGTTACGTTTGCAATCGAAAGAAAAATGACTATAGTTGAAGAGGTAATGGCCCCTAAACTATGTTCTGGGATGAAAGTTACAGCTTCAGTGAAATCCGTTTGCAAATCGGAGTGATAGATTAGAATCGAGAGCCAACGGTAAGTTTTCTATGTTAAACCATTACACCATTGAAAAACTGGTTACGTTTGCAATCGAAAGAAAAATGACTATAGTTGAAGAGGTAATGGCCCCTAAACTATGTTCTGGGATGAAAGTTACAGCTTCAGTGAAATCCGTTTGCAAATCGGAGTGATAGATTAGAATCGAGAGCCAACGGTAAGTTTTCTATGTTAAACCATTACACCATTGAAAAACTGGTTACGTTTGCAATCGAAAGAAAAATGACTATAGTTGAAGAGGTAATGGCCCCTAAACTATGTTCTGGGATGAAAGTTACAGCTTCAGTGAAATCCGTTTGCAAATCGGAGTGATAGATTAGAATCGAGAGCCAACGGTAAGTTTTCTATGTTAAACCATTACACCATTGAAAAACTGGTTACGTTTGCAATCGAAAGAAAAATGACTATAGTTGAAGAGGTAATGGCCCCTAAACTATGTTCTGGGATGAAAGTTACAGCTTCAGTGAAATCCGTTTGCAAATCGGAGTGATAGATTAGAATCGAGAGCCAACGGTAAGTTTTCTATGTTAAACCATTACACCATTGAAAAACTGGTTACGTTTGCAATCGAAAGAAAAATGACTATAGTTGAAGAGGTAATGGCCCCTAAACTATGTTCTGGGATGAAAGTTACAGCTTCAGTGAAATCCGTTTGCAAATCGGAGTGATAGATTAGAATCGAGAGCCAACGGTAAGTTTTCTATGTTAAACCATTACACCATTGAAAAACTGGTTACGTTTGCAATCGAAAGAAAAATGACTATAGTTGAAGAGGTAATGGCCCCTAAACTATGTTCTGGGATGAAAGTTACAGCTTCAGTGAAATCCGTTTGCAAATCGGAGTGATAGATTAGAATCGAGAGCCAACGGTAAGTTTTCTATGTTAAACCATTACACCATTGAAAAACTGGTTACGTTTGCAATCGAAAGAAAAATGACTATAGTTGAAGAGGTAATGGCCCCTAAACTATGTTCTGGGATGAAAGTTACAGCTTCAGTGAAATCCGTTTGCAAATCGGAGTGATAGATTAGAATCGAGAGCCAACGGTAAGTTTTCTATGTTAAACCATTACACCATTGAAAAACTGGTTACGTTTGCAATCGAAAGAAAAATGACTATAGTTGAAGAGGTAATGGCCCCTAAACTATGTTCTGGGATGAAAGTTACAGCTTCAGTGAAATCCGTTTGCAAATCGGAGTGATAGATTAGAATCGAGAGCCAACGGTAAGTTTTCTATGTTAAACCATTACACCATTGAAAAACTGGTTACGTTTGCAATCGAAAGAAAAATGACTATAGTTGAAGAGGTAATGGCCCCTAAACTATGTTCTGGGATGAAAGTTACAGCTTCAGTGAAATCCGTTTGCAAATCGGAGTGATAGATTAGAATCGAGAGCCAACGGTAAGTTTTCTATGTTAAACCATTACACCATTGAAAAACTGGTTACGTTTGCAATCGAAAGAAAAATGACTATAGTTGAAGAGGTAATGGCCCCTAAACTATGTTCTGGGATGAAAGTTACAGCTTCAGTGAAATCCGTTTGCAAATCGGAGTGATAGATTAGAATCGAGAGCCAACGGTAAGTTTTCTATGTTAAACCATTACACCATTGAAAAACTGGTTACGTTTGCAATCGAAAGAAAAATGACTATAGTTGAAGAGGTAATGGCCCCTAAACTATGTTCTGGGATGAAAGTTACAGCTTCAGTGAAATCCGTTTGCAAATCGGAGTGATAGATTAGAATCGAGAGCCAACGGTAAGTTTTCTATGTTAAACCATTACACCATTGAAAAACTGGTTACGTTTGCAATCGAAAGAAAAATGACTATAGTTGAAGAGGTAATGGCCCCTAAACTATGTTCTGGGATGAAAGTTACAGCTTCAGTGAAATCCGTTTGCAAATCGGAGTGATAGATTAGAATCGAGAGCCAACGGTAAGTTTTCTATGTTAAACCATTACACCATTGAAAAACTGGTTACGTTTGCAATCGAAAGAAAAATGACTATAGTTGAAGAGGTAATGGCCCCTAAACTATGTTCTGGGATGAAAGTTACAGCTTCAGTGAAATCCGTTTGCAAATCGGAGTGATAGATTAGAATCGAGAGCCAACGGTAAGTTTTCTATGTTAAACCATTACACCATTGAAAAACTGGTTACGTTTGCAATCGAAAGAAAAATGACTATAGTTGAAGAGGTAATGGCCCCTAAACTATGTTCTGGGATGAAAGTTACAGCTTCAGTGAAATCCGTTTGCAAATCGGAGTGATAGATTAGAATCGAGAGCCAACGGTAAGTTTTCTATGTTAAACCATTACACCATTGAAAAACTGGTTACGTTTGCAATCGAAAGAAAAATGACTATAGTTGAAGAGGTAATGGCCCCTAAACTATGTTCTGGGATGAAAGTTACAGCTTCAGTGAAATCCGTTTGCAAATCGGAGTGATAGATTAGAATCGAGAGCCAACGGTAAGTTTTCTATGTTAAACCATTACACCATTGAAAAACTGGTTACGTTTGCAATCGAAAGAAAAATGACTATAGTTGAAGAGGTAATGGCCCCTAAACTATGTTCTGGGATGAAAGTTACAGCTTCAGTGAAATCCGTTTGCAAATCGGAGTGATAGATTAGAATCGAGAGCCAACGGTAAGTTTTCTATGTTAAACCATTACACCATTGAAAAACTGGTTACGTTTGCAATCGAAAGAAAAATGACTATAGTTGAAGAGGTAATGGCCCCTAAACTATGTTCTGGGATGAAAGTTACAGCTTCAGTGAAATCCGTTTGCAAATCGGAGTGATAGATTAGAATCGAGAGCCAACGGTAAGTTTTCTATGTTAAACCATTACACCATTGAAAAACTGGTTACGTTTGCAATCGAAAGAAAAATGACTATAGTTGAAGAGGTAATGGCCCCTAAACTATGTTCTGGGATGAAAGTTACAGCTTCAGTGAAATCCGTTTGCAAATCGGAGTGATAGATTAGAATCGAGAGCCAACGGTAAGTTTTCTATGTTAAACCATTACACCATTGAAAAACTGGTTACGTTTGCAATCGAAAGAAAAATGACTATAGTTGAAGAGGTAATGGCCCCTAAACTATGTTCTGGGATGAAAGTTACAGCTTCAGTGAAATCCGTTTGCAAATCGGAGTGATAGATTAGAATCGAGAGCCAACGGTAAGTTTTCTATGTTAAACCATTACACCATTGAAAAACTGGTTACGTTTGCAATCGAAAGAAAAATGACTATAGTTGAAGAGGTAATGGCCCCTAAACTATGTTCTGGGATGAAAGTTACAGCTTCAGTGAAATCCGTTTGCAAATCGGAGTGATAGATTAGAATCGAGAGCCAACGGTAAGTTTTCTATGTTAAACCATTACACCATTGAAAAACTGGTTACGTTTGCAATCGAAAGAAAAATGACTATAGTTGAAGAGGTAATGGCCCCTAAACTATGTTCTGGGATGAAAGTTACAGCTTCAGTGAAATCCGTTTGCAAATCGGAGTGATAGATTAGAATCGAGAGCCAACGGTAAGTTTTCTATGTTAAACCATTACACCATTGAAAAACTGGTTACGTTTGCAATCGAAAGAAAAATGACTATAGTTGAAGAGGTAATGGCCCCTAAACTATGTTCTGGGATGAAAGTTACAGCTTCAGTGAAATCCGTTTGCAAATCGGAGTGATAGATTAGAATCGAGAGCCAACGGTAAGTTTTCTATGTTAAACCATTACACCATTGAAAAACTGGTTACGTTTGCAATCGAAAGAAAAATGACTATAGTTGAAGAGGTAATGGCCCCTAAACTATGTTCTGGGATGAAAGTTACAGCTTCAGTGAAATCCGTTTGCAAATCGGAGTGATAGATTAGAATCGAGAGCCAACGGTAAGTTTTCTATGTTAAACCATTACACCATTGAAAAACTGGTTACGTTTGCAATCGAAAGAAAAATGACTATAGTTGAAGAGGTAATGGCCCCTAAACTATGTTCTGGGATGAAAGTTACAGCTTCAGTGAAATCCGTTTGCAAATCGGAGTGATAGATTAGAATCGAGAGCCAACGGTAAGTTTTCTATGTTAAACCATTACACCATTGAAAAACTGGTTACGTTTGCAATCGAAAGAAAAATGACTATAGTTGAAGAGGTAATGGCCCCTAAACTATGTTCTGGGATGAAAGTTACAGCTTCAGTGAAATCCGTTTGCAAATCGGAGTGATAGATTAGAATCGAGAGCCAACGGTAAGTTTTCTATGTTAAACCATTACACCATTGAAAAACTGGTTACGTTTGCAATCGAAAGAAAAATGACTATAGTTGAAGAGGTAATGGCCCCTAAACTATGTTCTGGGATGAAAGTTACAGCTTCAGTGAAATCCGTTTGCAAATCGGAGTGATAGATTAGAATCGAGAGCCAACGGTAAGTTTTCTATGTTAAACCATTACACCATTGAAAAACTGGTTACGTTTGCAATCGAAAGAAAAATGACTATAGTTGAAGAGGTAATGGCCCCTAAACTATGTTCTGGGATGAAAGTTACAGCTTCAGTGAAATCCGTTTGCAAATCGGAGTGATAGATTAGAATCGAGAGCCAACGGTAAGTTTTCTATGTTAAACCATTACACCATTGAAAAACTGGTTACGTTTGCAATCGAAAGAAAAATGACTATAGTTGAAGAGGTAATGGCCCCTAAACTATGTTCTGGGATGAAAGTTACAGCTTCAGTGAAATCCGTTTGCAAATCGGAGTGATAGATTAGAATCGAGAGCCAACGGTAAGTTTTCTATGTTAAACCATTACACCATTGAAAAACTGGTTACGTTTGCAATCGAAAGAAAAATGACTATAGTTGAAGAGGTAATGGCCCCTAAACTATGTTCTGGGATGAAAGTTACAGCTTCAGTGAAATCCGTTTGCAAATCGGAGTGATAGATTAGAATCGAGAGCCAACGGTAAGTTTTCTATGTTAAACCATTACACCATTGAAAAACTGGTTACGTTTGCAATCGAAAGAAAAATGACTATAGTTGAAGAGGTAATGGCCCCTAAACTATGTTCTGGGATGAAAGTTACAGCTTCAGTGAAATCCGTTTGCAAATCGGAGTGATAGATTAGAATCGAGAGCCAACGGTAAGTTTTCTATGTTAAACCATTACACCATTGAAAAACTGGTTACGTTTGCAATCGAAAGAAAAATGACTATAGTTGAAGAGGTAATGGCCCCTAAACTATGTTCTGGGATGAAAGTTACAGCTTCAGTGAAATCCGTTTGCAAATCGGAGTGATAGATTAGAATCGAGAGCCAACGGTAAGTTTTCTATGTTAAACCATTACACCATTGAAAAACTGGTTACGTTTGCAATCGAAAGAAAAATGACTATAGTTGAAGAGGTAATGGCCCCTAAACTATGTTCTGGGATGAAAGTTACAGCTTCAGTGAAATCCGTTTGCAAATCGGAGTGATAGATTAGAATCGAGAGCCAACGGTAAGTTTTCTATGTTAAACCATTACACCATTGAAAAACTGGTTACGTTTGCAATCGAAAGAAAAATGACTATAGTTGAAGAGGTAATGGCCCCTAAACTATGTTCTGGGATGAAAGTTACAGCTTCAGTGAAATCCGTTTGCAAATCGGAGTGATAGATTAGAATCGAGAGCCAACGGTAAGTTTTCTATGTTAAACCATTACACCATTGAAAAACTGGTTACGTTTGCAATCGAAAGAAAAATGACTATAGTTGAAGAGGTAATGGCCCCTAAACTATGTTCTGGGATGAAAGTTACAGCTTCAGTGAAATCCGTTTGCAAATCGGAGTGATAGATTAGAATCGAGAGCCAACGGTAAGTTTTCTATGTTAAACCATTACACCATTGAAAAACTGGTTACGTTTGCAATCGAAAGAAAAATGACTATAGTTGAAGAGGTAATGGCCCCTAAACTATGTTCTGGGATGAAAGTTACAGCTTCAGTGAAATCCGTTTGCAAATCGGAGTGATAGATTAGAATCGAGAGCCAACGGTAAGTTTTCTATGTTAAACCATTACACCATTGAAAAACTGGTTACGTTTGCAATCGAAAGAAAAATGACTATAGTTGAAGAGGTAATGGCCCCTAAACTATGTTCTGGGATGAAAGTTACAGCTTCAGTGAAATCCGTTTGCAAATCGGAGTGATAGATTAGAATCGAGAGCCAACGGTAAGTTTTCTATGTTAAACCATTACACCATTGAAAAACTGGTTACGTTTGCAATCGAAAGAAAAATGACTATAGTTGAAGAGGTAATGGCCCCTAAACTATGTTCTGGGATGAAAGTTACAGCTTCAGTGAAATCCGTTTGCAAATCGGAGTGATAGATTAGAATCGAGAGCCAACGGTAAGTTTTCTATGTTAAACCATTACACCATTGAAAAACTGGTTACGTTTGCAATCGAAAGAAAAATGACTATAGTTGAAGAGGTAATGGCCCCTAAACTATGTTCTGGGATGAAAGTTACAGCTTCAGTGAAATCCGTTTGCAAATCGGAGTGATAGATTAGAATCGAGAGCCAACGGTAAGTTTTCTATGTTAAACCATTACACCATTGAAAAACTGGTTACGTTTGCAATCGAAAGAAAAATGACTATAGTTGAAGAGGTAATGGCCCCTAAACTATGTTCTGGGATGAAAGTTACAGCTTCAGTGAAATCCGTTTGCAAATCGGAGTGATAGATTAGAATCGAGAGCCAACGGTAAGTTTTCTATGTTAAACCATTACACCATTGAAAAACTGGTTACGTTTGCAATCGAAAGAAAAATGACTATAGTTGAAGAGGTAATGGCCCCTAAACTATGTTCTGGGATGAAAGTTACAGCTTCAGTGAAATCCGTTTGCAAATCGGAGTGATAGATTAGAATCGAGAGCCAACGGTAAGTTTTCTATGTTAAACCATTACACCATTGAAAAACTGGTTACGTTTGCAATCGAAAGAAAAATGACTATAGTTGAAGAGGTAATGGCCCCTAAACTATGTTCTGGGATGAAAGTTACAGCTTCAGTGAAATCCGTTTGCAAATCGGAGTGATAGATTAGAATCGAGAGCCAACGGTAAGTTTTCTATGTTAAACCATTACACCATTGAAAAACTGGTTACGTTTGCAATCGAAAGAAAAATGACTATAGTTGAAGAGGTAATGGCCCCTAAACTATGTTCTGGGATGAAAGTTACAGCTTCAGTGAAATCCGTTTGCAAATCGGAGTGATAGATTAGAATCGAGAGCCAACGGTAAGTTTTCTATGTTAAACCATTACACCATTGAAAAACTGGTTACGTTTGCAATCGAAAGAAAAATGACTATAGTTGAAGAGGTAATGGCCCCTAAACTATGTTCTGGGATGAAAGTTACAGCTTCAGTGAAATCCGTTTGCAAATCGGAGTGATAGATTAGAATCGAGAGCCAACGGTAAGTTTTCTATGTTAAACCATTACACCATTGAAAAACTGGTTACGTTTGCAATCGAAAGAAAAATGACTATAGTTGAAGAGGTAATGGCCCCTAAACTATGTTCTGGGATGAAAGTTACAGCTTCAGTGAAATCCGTTTGCAAATCGGAGTGATAGATTAGAATCGAGAGCCAACGGTAAGTTTTCTATGTTAAACCATTACACCATTGAAAAACTGGTTACGTTTGCAATCGAAAGAAAAATGACTATAGTTGAAGAGGTAATGGCCCCTAAACTATGTTCTGGGATGAAAGTTACAGCTTCAGTGAAATCCGTTTGCAAATCGGAGTGATAGATTAGAATCGAGAGCCAACGGTAAGTTTTCTATGTTAAACCATTACACCATTGAAAAACTGGTTACGTTTGCAATCGAAAGAAAAATGACTATAGTTGAAGAGGTAATGGCCCCTAAACTATGTTCTGGGATGAAAGTTACAGCTTCAGTGAAATCCGTTTGCAAATCGGAGTGATAGATTAGAATCGAGAGCCAACGGTAAGTTTTCTATGTTAAACCATTACACCATTGAAAAACTGGTTACGTTTGCAATCGAAAGAAAAATGACTATAGTTGAAGAGGTAATGGCCCCTAAACTATGTTCTGGGATGAAAGTTACAGCTTCAGTGAAATCCGTTTGCAAATCGGAGTGATAGATTAGAATCGAGAGCCAACGGTAAGTTTTCTATGTTAAACCATTACACCATTGAAAAACTGGTTACGTTTGCAATCGAAAGAAAAATGACTATAGTTGAAGAGGTAATGGCCCCTAAACTATGTTCTGGGATGAAAGTTACAGCTTCAGTGAAATCCGTTTGCAAATCGGAGTGATAGATTAGAATCGAGAGCCAACGGTAAGTTTTCTATGTTAAACCATTACACCATTGAAAAACTGGTTACGTTTGCAATCGAAAGAAAAATGACTATAGTTGAAGAGGTAATGGCCCCTAAACTATGTTCTGGGATGAAAGTTACAGCTTCAGTGAAATCCGTTTGCAAATCGGAGTGATAGATTAGAATCGAGAGCCAACGGTAAGTTTTCTATGTTAAACCATTACACCATTGAAAAACTGGTTACGTTTGCAATCGAAAGAAAAATGACTATAGTTGAAGAGGTAATGGCCCCTAAACTATGTTCTGGGATGAAAGTTACAGCTTCAGTGAAATCCGTTTGCAAATCGGAGTGATAGATTAGAATCGAGAGCCAACGGTAAGTTTTCTATGTTAAACCATTACACCATTGAAAAACTGGTTACGTTTGCAATCGAAAGAAAAATGACTATAGTTGAAGAGGTAATGGCCCCTAAACTATGTTCTGGGATGAAAGTTACAGCTTCAGTGAAATCCGTTTGCAAATCGGAGTGATAGATTAGAATCGAGAGCCAACGGTAAGTTTTCTATGTTAAACCATTACACCATTGAAAAACTGGTTACGTTTGCAATCGAAAGAAAAATGACTATAGTTGAAGAGGTAATGGCCCCTAAACTATGTTCTGGGATGAAAGTTACAGCTTCAGTGAAATCCGTTTGCAAATCGGAGTGATAGATTAGAATCGAGAGCCAACGGTAAGTTTTCTATGTTAAACCATTACACCATTGAAAAACTGGTTACGTTTGCAATCGAAAGAAAAATGACTATAGTTGAAGAGGTAATGGCCCCTAAACTATGTTCTGGGATGAAAGTTACAGCTTCAGTGAAATCCGTTTGCAAATCGGAGTGATAGATTAGAATCGAGAGCCAACGGTAAGTTTTCTATGTTAAACCATTACACCATTGAAAAACTGGTTACGTTTGCAATCGAAAGAAAAATGACTATAGTTGAAGAGGTAATGGCCCCTAAACTATGTTCTGGGATGAAAGTTACAGCTTCAGTGAAATCCGTTTGCAAATCGGAGTGATAGATTAGAATCGAGAGCCAACGGTAAGTTTTCTATGTTAAACCATTACACCATTGAAAAACTGGTTACGTTTGCAATCGAAAGAAAAATGACTATAGTTGAAGAGGTAATGGCCCCTAAACTATGTTCTGGGATGAAAGTTACAGCTTCAGTGAAATCCGTTTGCAAATCGGAGTGATAGATTAGAATCGAGAGCCAACGGTAAGTTTTCTATGTTAAACCATTACACCATTGAAAAACTGGTTACGTTTGCAATCGAAAGAAAAATGACTATAGTTGAAGAGGTAATGGCCCCTAAACTATGTTCTGGGATGAAAGTTACAGCTTCAGTGAAATCCGTTTGCAAATCGGAGTGATAGATTAGAATCGAGAGCCAACGGTAAGTTTTCTATGTTAAACCATTACACCATTGAAAAACTGGTTACGTTTGCAATCGAAAGAAAAATGACTATAGTTGAAGAGGTAATGGCCCCTAAACTATGTTCTGGGATGAAAGTTACAGCTTCAGTGAAATCCGTTTGCAAATCGGAGTGATAGATTAGAATCGAGAGCCAACGGTAAGTTTTCTATGTTAAACCATTACACCATTGAAAAACTGGTTACGTTTGCAATCGAAAGAAAAATGACTATAGTTGAAGAGGTAATGGCCCCTAAACTATGTTCTGGGATGAAAGTTACAGCTTCAGTGAAATCCGTTTGCAAATCGGAGTGATAGATTAGAATCGAGAGCCAACGGTAAGTTTTCTATGTTAAACCATTACACCATTGAAAAACTGGTTACGTTTGCAATCGAAAGAAAAATGACTATAGTTGAAGAGGTAATGGCCCCTAAACTATGTTCTGGGATGAAAGTTACAGCTTCAGTGAAATCCGTTTGCAAATCGGAGTGATAGATTAGAATCGAGAGCCAACGGTAAGTTTTCTATGTTAAACCATTACACCATTGAAAAACTGGTTACGTTTGCAATCGAAAGAAAAATGACTATAGTTGAAGAGGTAATGGCCCCTAAACTATGTTCTGGGATGAAAGTTACAGCTTCAGTGAAATCCGTTTGCAAATCGGAGTGATAGATTAGAATCGAGAGCCAACGGTAAGTTTTCTATGTTAAACCATTACACCATTGAAAAACTGGTTACGTTTGCAATCGAAAGAAAAATGACTATAGTTGAAGAGGTAATGGCCCCTAAACTATGTTCTGGGATGAAAGTTACAGCTTCAGTGAAATCCGTTTGCAAATCGGAGTGATAGATCTAGAATCGAGAGCCAACGGTAAGTTTTCTATGTTAAACCATTACACCATTGAAAAACTGGTTACGTTTGCAATCGAAAGAAAAATGACTATAGTTGAAGAGGTAATGGCCCCTAAACTATGTTCTGGGATGAAAGTTACAGCTTCAGTGAAATCCGTTTGCAAATCGGAGTGATAGATTAGAATCGAGAGCCAACGGTAAGTTTTCTATGTTAAACCATTACACCATTGAAAAACTGGTTACGTTTGCAATCGAAAGAAAAATGACTATAGTTGAAGAGGTAATGGCCCCTAAACTATGTTCTGGGATGAAAGTTACAGCTTCAGTGAAATCCGTTTGCAAATCGGAGTGATAGATTAGAATCGAGAGCCAACGGTAAGTTTTCTATGTTAAACCATTACACCATTGAAAAACTGGTTACGTTTGCAATCGAAAGAAAAATGACTATAGTTGAAGAGGTAATGGCCCCTAAACTATGTTCTGGGATGAAAGTTACAGCTTCAGTGAAATCCGTTTGCAAATCGGAGTGATAGATTAGAATCGAGAGCCAACGGTAAGTTTTCTATGTTAAACCATTACACCATTGAAAAACTGGTTACGTTTGCAATCGAAAGAAAAATGACTATAGTTGAAGAGGTAATGGCCCCTAAACTATGTTCTGGGATGAAAGTTACAGCTTCAGTGAAATCCGTTTGCAAATCGGAGTGATAGATTAGAATCGAGAGCCAACGGTAAGTTTTCTATGTTAAACCATTACACCATTGAAAAACTGGTTACGTTTGCAATCGAAAGAAAAATGACTATAGTTGAAGAGGTAATGGCCCCTAAACTATGTTCTGGGATGAAAGTTACAGCTTCAGTGAAATCCGTTTGCAAATCGGAGTGATAGATTAGAATCGAGAGCCAACGGTAAGTTTTCTATGTTAAACCATTACACCATTGAAAAACTGGTTACGTTTGCAATCGAAAGAAAAATGACTATAGTTGAAGAGGTAATGGCCCCTAAACTATGTTCTGGGATGAAAGTTACAGCTTCAGTGAAATCCGTTTGCAAATCGGAGTGATAGATTAGAATCGAGAGCCAACGGTAAGTTTTCTATGTTAAACCATTACACCATTGAAAAACTGGTTACGTTTGCAATCGAAAGAAAAATGACTATAGTTGAAGAGGTAATGGCCCCTAAACTATGTTCTGGGATGAAAGTTACAGCTTCAGTGAAATCCGTTTGCAAATCGGAGTGATAGATTAGAATCGAGAGCCAACGGTAAGTTTTCTATGTTAAACCATTACACCATTGAAAAACTGGTTACGTTTGCAATCGAAAGAAAAATGACTATAGTTGAAGAGGTAATGGCCCCTAAACTATGTTCTGGGATGAAAGTTACAGCTTCAGTGAAATCCGTTTGCAAATCGGAGTGATAGATTAGAATCGAGAGCCAACGGTAAGTTTTCTATGTTAAACCATTACACCATTGAAAAACTGGTTACGTTTGCAATCGAAAGAAAAATGACTATAGTTGAAGAGGTAATGGCCCCTAAACTATGTTCTGGGATGAAAGTTACAGCTTCAGTGAAATCCGTTTGCAAATCGGAGTGATAGATTAGAATCGAGAGCCAACGGTAAGTTTTCTATGTTAAACCATTACACCATTGAAAAACTGGTTACGTTTGCAATCGAAAGAAAAATGACTATAGTTGAAGAGGTAATGGCCCCTAAACTATGTTCTGGGATGAAAGTTACAGCTTCAGTGAAATCCGTTTGCAAATCGGAGTGATAGATTAGAATCGAGAGCCAACGGTAAGTTTTCTATGTTAAACCATTACACCATTGAAAAACTGGTTACGTTTGCAATCGAAAGAAAAATGACTATAGTTGAAGAGGTAATGGCCCCTAAACTATGTTCTGGGATGAAAGTTACAGCTTCAGTGAAATCCGTTTGCAAATCGGAGTGATAGATTAGAATCGAGAGCCAACGGTAAGTTTTCTATGTTAAACCATTACACCATTGAAAAACTGGTTACGTTTGCAATCGAAAGAAAAATGACTATAGTTGAAGAGGTAATGGCCCCTAAACTATGTTCTGGGATGAAAGTTACAGCTTCAGTGAAATCCGTTTGCAAATCGGAGTGATAGATTAGAATCGAGAGCCAACGGTAAGTTTTCTATGTTAAACCATTACACCATTGAAAAACTGGTTACGTTTGCAATCGAAAGAAAAATGACTATAGTTGAAGAGGTAATGGCCCCTAAACTATGTTCTGGGATGAAAGTTACAGCTTCAGTGAAATCCGTTTGCAAATCGGAGTGATAGATTAGAATCGAGAGCCAACGGTAAGTTTTCTATGTTAAACCATTACACCATTGAAAAACTGGTTACGTTTGCAATCGAAAGAAAAATGACTATAGTTGAAGAGGTAATGGCCCCTAAACTATGTTCTGGGATGAAAGTTACAGCTTCAGTGAAATCCGTTTGCAAATCGGAGTGATAGATTAGAATCGAGAGCCAACGGTAAGTTTTCTATGTTAAACCATTACACCATTGAAAAACTGGTTACGTTTGCAATCGAAAGAAAAATGACTATAGTTGAAGAGGTAATGGCCCCTAAACTATGTTCTGGGATGAAAGTTACAGCTTCAGTGAAATCCGTTTGCAAATCGGAGTGATAGATTAGAATCGAGAGCCAACGGTAAGTTTTCTATGTTAAACCATTACACCATTGAAAAACTGGTTACGTTTGCAATCGAAAGAAAAATGACTATAGTTGAAGAGGTAATGGCCCCTAAACTATGTTCTGGGATGAAAGTTACAGCTTCAGTGAAATCCGTTTGCAAATCGGAGTGATAGATTAGAATCGAGAGCCAACGGTAAGTTTTCTATGTTAAACCATTACACCATTGAAAAACTGGTTACGTTTGCAATCGAAAGAAAAATGACTATAGTTGAAGAGGTAATGGCCCCTAAACTATGTTCTGGGATGAAAGTTACAGCTTCAGTGAAATCCGTTTGCAAATCGGAGTGATAGATTAGAATCGAGAGCCAACGGTAAGTTTTCTATGTTAAACCATTACACCATTGAAAAACTGGTTACGTTTGCAATCGAAAGAAAAATGACTATAGTTGAAGAGGTAATGGCCCCTAAACTATGTTCTGGGATGAAAGTTACAGCTTCAGTGAAATCCGTTTGCAAATCGGAGTGATAGATTAGAATCGAGAGCCAACGGTAAGTTTTCTATGTTAAACCATTACACCATTGAAAAACTGGTTACGTTTGCAATCGAAAGAAAAATGACTATAGTTGAAGAGGTAATGGCCCCTAAACTATGTTCTGGGATGAAAGTTACAGCTTCAGTGAAATCCGTTAGCAAATCGGAGTGATAGATTAGAATCGAGAGGCAACGGTAAGTTTTCTATGTTAAACCATTACACCATTGAAAAACTGGTTACGTTTGCAATCGAAAGAAAAATGACTATAGTTGAAGAGGTAATGGCCCCTAAACTATGTTCTGGGATGAAAGTTACAGCTTCAGTGAAATCCGTTAGCAAATCGGAGTGATAGATTAGAATCGAGAGGCAACGGTAAGTTTTCTATGTTAAACCATTACACCATTGAAAAACTGGTTACGTTTGCAATCGAAAGAAAAATGACTATAGTTGAAGAGGTAATGGCCCCTAAACTATGTTCTGGGATGAAAGTTACAGCTTCAGTGAAATCCGTTAGCAAATCGGAGTGATAGATTAGAATCGAGAGGCAACGGTAAGTTTTCTATGTTAAACCATTACACCATTGAAAAACTGGTTACGTTTGCAATCGAAAGAAAAATGACTATAGTTGAAGAGGTAATGGCCCCTAAACTATGTTCTGGGATGAAAGTTACAGCTTCAGTGAAATCCGTTAGCAAATCGGAGTGATAGATTAGAATCGAGAGGCAACGGTAAGTTTTCTATGTTAAACCATTACACCATTGAAAAACTGGTTACGTTTGCAATCGAAAGAAAAATGACTATAGTTGAAGAGGTAATGGCCCCTAAACTATGTTCTGGGATGAAAGTTACAGCTTCAGTGAAATCCGTTAGCAAATCGGAGTGATAGATTAGAATCGAGAGGCCAACGGTAAGTTTTCTATGTTAAACCATTACACCATTGAAAAACTGGTTACGTTTGCAATCGAAAGAAAAATGACTATAGTTGAAGAGGTAATGGCCCCTAAACTATGTTCTGGGATGAAAGTTACAGCTTCAGTGAAATCCGTTTGCAAATCGGAGTGATAGATTAGAATCGAGAGCCAACGGTAAGTTTTCTATGTTAAACCATTACACCATTGAAAAACTGGTTACGTTTGCAATCGAAAGAAAAATGACTATAGTTGAAGAGGTAATGGCCCCTAAACTATGTTCTGGGATGAAAGTTACAGCTTCAGTGAAATCCGTTTGCAAATCGGAGTGATAGATTAGAATCGAGAGCCAACGGTAAGTTTTCTATGTTAAACCATTACACCATTGAAAAACTGGTTACGTTTGCAATCGAAAGAAAAATGACTATAGTTGAAGAGGTAATGGCCCCTAAACTATGTTCTGGGATGAAAGTTACAGCTTCAGTGAAATCCGTTAGCAAATCGGAGTGATAGATTAGAATCGAGAGGCAACGGTAAGTTTTCTATGTTAAACCATTACACCATTGAAAAACTGGTTACGTTTGCAATCGAAAGAAAAATGACTATAGTTGAAGAGGTAATGGCCCCTAAACTATGTTCTGGGATGAAAGTTACAGCTTCAGTGAAATCCGTTAGCAAATCGGAGTGATAGATTAGAATCGAGAGGCAACGGTAAGTTTTCTATGTTAAACCATTACACCATTGAAAAACTGGTTACGTTTGCAATCGAAAGAAAAATGACTATAGTTGAAGAGGTAATGGCCCCTAAACTATGTTCTGGGATGAAAGTTACAGCTTCAGTGAAATCCGTTAGCAAATCGGAGTGATAGATTAGAATCGAGAGGCAACGGTAAGTTTTCTATGTTAAACCATTACACCATTGAAAAACTGGTTACGTTTGCAATCGAAAGAAAAATGACTATAGTTGAAGAGGTAATGGCCCCTAAACTATGTTCTGGGATGAAAGTTACAGCTTCAGTGAAATCCGTTAGCAAATCGGAGTGATAGATTAGAATCGAGAGCAACGGTAAGTTTTCTATGTTAAACCATTACACCATTGAAAAACTGGTTACGTTTGCAATCGAAAGAAAAATGACTATAGTTGAAGAGGTAATGGCCCCTAAACTATGTTCTGGGATGAAAGTTACAGCTTCAGTGAAATCCGTTTGCAAATCGGAGTGATAGATTAGAATCGAGAGCCAACGGTAAGTTTTCTATGTTAAACCATTACACCATTGAAAAACTGGTTACGTTTGCAATCGAAAGAAAAATGACTATAGTTGAAGAGGTAATGGCCCCTAAACTATGTTCTGGGATGAAAGTTACAGCTTCAGTGAAATCCGTTTGCAAATCGGAGTGATAGATTAGAATCGAGAGCCAACGGTAAGTTTTCTATGTTAAACCATTACACCATTGAAAAACTGGTTACGTTTGCAATCGAAAGAAAAATGACTATAGTTGAAGAGGTAATGGCCCCTAAACTATGTTCTGGGATGAAAGTTACAGCTTCAGTGAAATCCGTTTGCAAATCGGAGTGATAGATTAGAATCGAGAGCCAACGGTAAGTTTTCTATGTTAAACCATTACACCATTGAAAAACTGGTTACGTTTGCAATCGAAAGAAAAATGACTATAGTTGAAGAGGTAATGGCCCCTAAACTATGTTCTGGGATGAAAGTTACAGCTTCAGTGAAATCCGTTTGCAAATCGGAGTGATAGATTAGAATCGAGAGCCAACGGTAAGTTTTCTATGTTAAACCATTACACCATTGAAAAACTGGTTACGTTTGCAATCGAAAGAAAAATGACTATAGTTGAAGAGGTAATGGCCCCTAAACTATGTTCTGGGATGAAAGTTACAGCTTCAGTGAAATCCGTTTGCAAATCGGAGTGATAGATTAGAATCGAGAGCCAACGGTAAGTTTTCTATGTTAAACCATTACACCATTGAAAAACTGGTTACGTTTGCAATCGAAAGAAAAATGACTATAGTTGAAGAGGTAATGGCCCCTAAACTATGTTCTGGGATGAAAGTTACAGCTTCAGTGAAATCCGTTTGCAAATCGGAGTGATAGATTAGAATCGAGAGCCAACGGTAAGTTTTCTATGTTAAACCATTACACCATTGAAAAACTGGTTACGTTTGCAATCGAAAGAAAAATGACTATAGTTGAAGAGGTAATGGCCCCTAAACTATGTTCTGGGATGAAAGTTACAGCTTCAGTGAAATCCGTTTGCAAATCGGAGTGATAGATTAGAATCGAGAGCCAACGGTAAGTTTTCTATGTTAAACCATTACACCATTGAAAAACTGGTTACGTTTGCAATCGAAAGAAAAATGACTATAGTTGAAGAGGTAATGGCCCCTAAACTATGTTCTGGGATGAAAGTTACAGCTTCAGTGAAATCCGTTTGCAAATCGGAGTGATAGATTAGAATCGAGAGCCAACGGTAAGTTTTCTATGTTAAACCATTACACCATTGAAAAACTGGTTACGTTTGCAATCGAAAGAAAAATGACTATAGTTGAAGAGGTAATGGCCCCTAAACTATGTTCTGGGATGAAAGTTACAGCTTCAGTGAAATCCGTTTGCAAATCGGAGTGATAGATTAGAATCGAGAGCCAACGGTAAGTTTTCTATGTTAAACCATTACACCATTGAAAAACTGGTTACGTTTGCAATCGAAAGAAAAATGACTATAGTTGAAGAGGTAATGGCCCCTAAACTATGTTCTGGGATGAAAGTTACAGCTTCAGTGAAATCCGTTTGCAAATCGGAGTGATAGATTAGAATCGAGAGCCAACGGTAAGTTTTCTATGTTAAACCATTACACCATTGAAAAACTGGTTACGTTTGCAATCGAAAGAAAAATGACTATAGTTGAAGAGGTAATGGCCCCTAAACTATGTTCTGGGATGAAAGTTACAGCTTCAGTGAAATCCGTTTGCAAATCGGAGTGATAGATTAGAATCGAGAGCCAACGGTAAGTTTTCTATGTTAAACCATTACACCATTGAAAAACTGGTTACGTTTGCAATCGAAAGAAAAATGACTATAGTTGAAGAGGTAATGGCCCCTAAACTATGTTCTGGGATGAAAGTTACAGCTTCAGTGAAATCCGTTTGCAAATCGGAGTGATAGATTAGAATCGAGAGCCAACGGTAAGTTTTCTATGTTAAACCATTACACCATTGAAAAACTGGTTACGTTTGCAATCGAAAGAAAAATGACTATAGTTGAAGAGGTAATGGCCCCTAAACTATGTTCTGGGATGAAAGTTACAGCTTCAGTGAAATCCGTTTGCAAATCGGAGTGATAGATTAGAATCGAGAGCCAACGGTAAGTTTTCTATGTTAAACCATTACACCATTGAAAAACTGGTTACGTTTGCAATCGAAAGAAAAATGACTATAGTTGAAGAGGTAATGGCCCCTAAACTATGTTCTGGGATGAAAGTTACAGCTTCAGTGAAATCCGTTTGCAAATCGGAGTGATAGATTAGAATCGAGAGCCAACGGTAAGTTTTCTATGTTAAACCATTACACCATTGAAAAACTGGTTACGTTTGCAATCGAAAGAAAAATGACTATAGTTGAAGAGGTAATGGCCCCTAAACTATGTTCTGGGATGAAAGTTACAGCTTCAGTGAAATCCGTTTGCAAATCGGAGTGATAGATTAGAATCGAGAGCCAACGGTAAGTTTTCTATGTTAAACCATTACACCATTGAAAAACTGGTTACGTTTGCAATCGAAAGAAAAATGACTATAGTTGAAGAGGTAATGGCCCCTAAACTATGTTCTGGGATGAAAGTTACAGCTTCAGTGAAATCCGTTTGCAAATCGGAGTGATAGATTAGAATCGAGAGCCAACGGTAAGTTTTCTATGTTAAACCATTACACCATTGAAAAACTGGTTACGTTTGCAATCGAAAGAAAAATGACTATAGTTGAAGAGGTAATGGCCCCTAAACTATGTTCTGGGATGAAAGTTACAGCTTCAGTGAAATCCGTTTGCAAATCGGAGTGATAGATTAGAATCGAGAGCCAACGGTAAGTTTTCTATGTTAAACCATTACACCATTGAAAAACTGGTTACGTTTGCAATCGAAAGAAAAATGACTATAGTTGAAGAGGTAATGGCCCCTAAACTATGTTCTGGGATGAAAGTTACAGCTTCAGTGAAATCCGTTTGCAAATCGGAGTGATAGATTAGAATCGAGAGCCAACGGTAAGTTTTCTATGTTAAACCATTACACCATTGAAAAACTGGTTACGTTTGCAATCGAAAGAAAAATGACTATAGTTGAAGAGGTAATGGCCCCTAAACTATGTTCTGGGATGAAAGTTACAGCTTCAGTGAAATCCGTTTGCAAATCGGAGTGATAGATTAGAATCGAGAGCCAACGGTAAGTTTTCTATGTTAAACCATTACACCATTGAAAAACTGGTTACGTTTGCAATCGAAAGAAAAATGACTATAGTTGAAGAGGTAATGGCCCCTAAACTATGTTCTGGGATGAAAGTTACAGCTTCAGTGAAATCCGTTTGCAAATCGGAGTGATAGATTAGAATCGAGAGCCAACGGTAAGTTTTCTATGTTAAACCATTACACCATTGAAAAACTGGTTACGTTTGCAATCGAAAGAAAAATGACTATAGTTGAAGAGGTAATGGCCCCTAAACTATGTTCTGGGATGAAAGTTACAGCTTCAGTGAAATCCGTTTGCAAATCGGAGTGATAGATTAGAATCGAGAGCCAACGGTAAGTTTTCTATGTTAAACCATTACACCATTGAAAAACTGGTTACGTTTGCAATCGAAAGAAAAATGACTATAGTTGAAGAGGTAATGGCCCCTAAACTATGTTCTGGGATGAAAGTTACAGCTTCAGTGAAATCCGTTTGCAAATCGGAGTGATAGATTAGAATCGAGAGCCAACGGTAAGTTTTCTATGTTAAACCATTACACCATTGAAAAACTGGTTACGTTTGCAATCGAAAGAAAAATGACTATAGTTGAAGAGGTAATGGCCCCTAAACTATGTTCTGGGATGAAAGTTACAGCTTCAGTGAAATCCGTTTGCAAATCGGAGTGATAGATTAGAATCGAGAGCCAACGGTAAGTTTTCTATGTTAAACCATTACACCATTGAAAAACTGGTTACGTTTGCAATCGAAAGAAAAATGACTATAGTTGAAGAGGTAATGGCCCCTAAACTATGTTCTGGGATGAAAGTTACAGCTTCAGTGAAATCCGTTTGCAAATCGGAGTGATAGATTAGAATCGAGAGCCAACGGTAAGTTTTCTATGTTAAACCATTACACCATTGAAAAACTGGTTACGTTTGCAATCGAAAGAAAAATGACTATAGTTGAAGAGGTAATGGCCCCTAAACTATGTTCTGGGATGAAAGTTACAGCTTCAGTGAAATCCGTTTGCAAATCGGAGTGATAGATTAGAATCGAGAGCCAACGGTAAGTTTTCTATGTTAAACCATTACACCATTGAAAAACTGGTTACGTTTGCAATCGAAAGAAAAATGACTATAGTTGAAGAGGTAATGGCCCCTAAACTATGTTCTGGGATGAAAGTTACAGCTTCAGTGAAATCCGTTTGCAAATCGGAGTGATAGATTAGAATCGAGAGCCAACGGTAAGTTTTCTATGTTAAACCATTACACCATTGAAAAACTGGTTACGTTTGCAATCGAAAGAAAAATGACTATAGTTGAAGAGGTAATGGCCCCTAAACTATGTTCTGGGATGAAAGTTACAGCTTCAGTGAAATCCGTTTGCAAATCGGAGTGATAGATTAGAATCGAGAGCCAACGGTAAGTTTTCTATGTTAAACCATTACACCATTGAAAAACTGGTTACGTTTGCAATCGAAAGAAAAATGACTATAGTTGAAGAGGTAATGGCCCCTAAACTATGTTCTGGGATGAAAGTTACAGCTTCAGTGAAATCCGTTTGCAAATCGGAGTGATAGATTAGAATCGAGAGCCAACGGTAAGTTTTCTATGTTAAACCATTACACCATTGAAAAACTGGTTACGTTTGCAATCGAAAGAAAAATGACTATAGTTGAAGAGGTAATGGCCCCTAAACTATGTTCTGGGATGAAAGTTACAGCTTCAGTGAAATCCGTTTGCAAATCGGAGTGATAGATTAGAATCGAGAGCCAACGGTAAGTTTTCTATGTTAAACCATTACACCATTGAAAAACTGGTTACGTTTGCAATCGAAAGAAAAATGACTATAGTTGAAGAGGTAATGGCCCCTAAACTATGTTCTGGGATGAAAGTTACAGCTTCAGTGAAATCCGTTTGCAAATCGGAGTGATAGATTAGAATCGAGAGCCAACGGTAAGTTTTCTATGTTAAACCATTACACCATTGAAAAACTGGTTACGTTTGCAATCGAAAGAAAAATGACTATAGTTGAAGAGGTAATGGCCCCTAAACTATGTTCTGGGATGAAAGTTACAGCTTCAGTGAAATCCGTTTGCAAATCGGAGTGATAGATTAGAATCGAGAGCCAACGGTAAGTTTTCTATGTTAAACCATTACACCATTGAAAAACTGGTTACGTTTGCAATCGAAAGAAAAATGACTATAGTTGAAGAGGTAATGGCCCCTAAACTATGTTCTGGGATGAAAGTTACAGCTTCAGTGAAATCCGTTTGCAAATCGGCAGTGATAGATTAGAATCGAGAGCCAACGGTAAGTTTTCTATGTTAAACCATTACACCATTGAAAAACTGGTTACGTTTGCAATCGAAAGAAAAATGACTATAGTTGAAGAGGTAATGGCCCCTAAACTATGTTCTGGGATGAAAGTTACAGCTTCAGTGAAATCCGTTTGCAAATCGGAGTGATAGATTAGAATCGAGAGCCAACGGTAAGTTTTCTATGTTAAACCATTACACCATTGAAAAACTGGTTACGTTTGCAATCGAAAGAAAAATGACTATAGTTGAAGAGGTAATGGCCCCTAAACTATGTTCTGGGATGAAAGTTACAGCTTCAGTGAAATCCGTTTGCAAATCGGAGTGATAGATTAGAATCGAGAGCCAACGGTAAGTTTTCTATGTTAAACCATTACACCATTGAAAAACTGGTTACGTTTGCAATCGAAAGAAAAATGACTATAGTTGAAGAGGTAATGGCCCCTAAACTATGTTCTGGGATGAAAGTTACAGCTTCAGTGAAATCCGTTTGCAAATCGGAGTGATAGATTAGAATCGAGAGCCAACGGTAAGTTTTCTATGTTAAACCATTACACCATTGAAAAACTGGTTACGTTTGCAATCGAAAGAAAAATGACTATAGTTGAAGAGGTAATGGCCCCTAAACTATGTTCTGGGATGAAAGTTACAGCTTCAGTGAAATCCGTTTGCAAATCGGAGTGATAGATTAGAATCGAGAGCCAACGGTAAGTTTTCTATGTTAAACCATTACACCATTGAAAAACTGGTTACGTTTGCAATCGAAAGAAAAATGACTATAGTTGAAGAGGTAATGGCCCCTAAACTATGTTCTGGGATGAAAGTTACAGCTTCAGTGAAATCCGTTTGCAAATCGGAGTGATAGATTAGAATCGAGAGCCAACGGTAAGTTTTCTATGTTAAACCATTACACCATTGAAAAACTGGTTACGTTTGCAATCGAAAGAAAAATGACTATAGTTGAAGAGGTAATGGCCCCTAAACTATGTTCTGGGATGAAAGTTACAGCTTCAGTGAAATCCGTTTGCAAATCGGAGTGATAGATTAGAATCGAGAGCCAACGGTAAGTTTTCTATGTTAAACCATTACACCATTGAAAAACTGGTTACGTTTGCAATCGAAAGAAAAATGACTATAGTTGAAGAGGTAATGGCCCCTAAACTATGTTCTGGGATGAAAGTTACAGCTTCAGTGAAATCCGTTTGCAAATCGGAGTGATAGATTAGAATCGAGAGCCAACGGTAAGTTTTCTATGTTAAACCATTACACCATTGAAAAACTGGTTACGTTTGCAATCGAAAGAAAAATGACTATAGTTGAAGAGGTAATGGCCCCTAAACTATGTTCTGGGATGAAAGTTACAGCTTCAGTGAAATCCGTTTGCAAATCGGAGTGATAGATTAGAATCGAGAGCCAACGGTAAGTTTTCTATGTTAAACCATTACACCATTGAAAAACTGGTTACGTTTGCAATCGAAAGAAAAATGACTATAGTTGAAGAGGTAATGGCCCCTAAACTATGTTCTGGGATGAAAGTTACAGCTTCAGTGAAATCCGTTTGCAAATCGGAGTGATAGATTAGAATCGAGAGCCAACGGTAAGTTTTCTATGTTAAACCATTACACCATTGAAAAACTGGTTACGTTTGCAATCGAAAGAAAAATGACTATAGTTGAAGAGGTAATGGCCCCTAAACTATGTTCTGGGATGAAAGTTACAGCTTCAGTGAAATCCGTTTGCAAATCGGAGTGATAGATTAGAATCGAGAGCCAACGGTAAGTTTTCTATGTTAAACCATTACACCATTGAAAAACTGGTTACGTTTGCAATCGAAAGAAAAATGACTATAGTTGAAGAGGTAATGGCCCCTAAACTATGTTCTGGGATGAAAGTTACAGCTTCAGTGAAATCCGTTTGCAAATCGGAGTGATAGATTAGAATCGAGAGCCAACGGTAAGTTTTCTATGTTAAACCATTACACCATTGAAAAACTGGTTACGTTTGCAATCGAAAGAAAAATGACTATAGTTGAAGAGGTAATGGCCCCTAAACTATGTTCTGGGATGAAAGTTACAGCTTCAGTGAAATCCGTTTGCAAATCGGAGTGATAGATTAGAATCGAGAGCCAACGGTAAGTTTTCTATGTTAAACCATTACACCATTGAAAAACTGGTTACGTTTGCAATCGAAAGAAAAATGACTATAGTTGAAGAGGTAATGGCCCCTAAACTATGTTCTGGGATGAAAGTTACAGCTTCAGTGAAATCCGTTTGCAAATCGGAGTGATAGATTAGAATCGAGAGCCAACGGTAAGTTTTCTATGTTAAACCATTACACCATTGAAAAACTGGTTACGTTTGCAATCGAAAGAAAAATGACTATAGTTGAAGAGGTAATGGCCCCTAAACTATGTTCTGGGATGAAAGTTACAGCTTCAGTGAAATCCGTTTGCAAATCGGAGTGATAGATTAGAATCGAGAGCCAACGGTAAGTTTTCTATGTTAAACCATTACACCATTGAAAAACTGGTTACGTTTGCAATCGAAAGAAAAATGACTATAGTTGAAGAGGTAATGGCCCCTAAACTATGTTCTGGGATGAAAGTTACAGCTTCAGTGAAATCCGTTTGCAAATCGGAGTGATAGATTAGAATCGAGAGCCAACGGTAAGTTTTCTATGTTAAACCATTACACCATTGAAAAACTGGTTACGTTTGCAATCGAAAGAAAAATGACTATAGTTGAAGAGGTAATGGCCCCTAAACTATGTTCTGGGATGAAAGTTACAGCTTCAGTGAAATCCGTTTGCAAATCGGAGTGATAGATTAGAATCGAGAGCCAACGGTAAGTTTTCTATGTTAAACCATTACACCATTGAAAAACTGGTTACGTTTGCAATCGAAAGAAAAATGACTATAGTTGAAGAGGTAATGGCCCCTAAACTATGTTCTGGGATGAAAGTTACAGCTTCAGTGAAATCCGTTTGCAAATCGGAGTGATAGATTAGAATCGAGAGCCAACGGTAAGTTTTCTATGTTAAACCATTACACCATTGAAAAACTGGTTACGTTTGCAATCGAAAGAAAAATGACTATAGTTGAAGAGGTAATGGCCCCTAAACTATGTTCTGGGATGAAAGTTACAGCTTCAGTGAAATCCGTTTGCAAATCGGAGTGATAGATTAGAATCGAGAGCCAACGGTAAGTTTTCTATGTTAAACCATTACACCATTGAAAAACTGGTTACGTTTGCAATCGAAAGAAAAATGACTATAGTTGAAGAGGTAATGGCCCCTAAACTATGTTCTGGGATGAAAGTTACAGCTTCAGTGAAATCCGTTTGCAAATCGGAGTGATAGATTAGAATCGAGAGCCAACGGTAAGTTTTCTATGTTAAACCATTACACCATTGAAAAACTGGTTACGTTTGCAATCGAAAGAAAAATGACTATAGTTGAAGAGGTAATGGCCCCTAAACTATGTTCTGGGATGAAAGTTACAGCTTCAGTGAAATCCGTTTGCAAATCGGAGTGATAGATTAGAATCGAGAGCCAACGGTAAGTTTTCTATGTTAAACCATTACACCATTGAAAAACTGGTTACGTTTGCAATCGAAAGAAAAATGACTATAGTTGAAGAGGTAATGGCCCCTAAACTATGTTCTGGGATGAAAGTTACAGCTTCAGTGAAATCCGTTTGCAAATCGGAGTGATAGATTAGAATCGAGAGCCAACGGTAAGTTTTCTATGTTAAACCATTACACCATTGAAAAACTGGTTACGTTTGCAATCGAAAGAAAAATGACTATAGTTGAAGAGGTAATGGCCCCTAAACTATGTTCTGGGATGAAAGTTACAGCTTCAGTGAAATCCGTTTGCAAATCGGAGTGATAGATTAGAATCGAGAGCCAACGGTAAGTTTTCTATGTTAAACCATTACACCATTGAAAAACTGGTTACGTTTGCAATCGAAAGAAAAATGACTATAGTTGAAGAGGTAATGGCCCCTAAACTATGTTTTGGATGAAAGTTACAGCTTCAGTGAATCCGTTTGCAAATCGGAGTGATAGATTAGAATCGAGAGCCAACGGTAAGTTTTCTATGTTAAACCATTACACCATTGAAAAACTGGTTACGTTTGCAATCGAAAGAAAAATGACTATAGTTTGAAAGAGGGTAATGGCCCCTAAACTATGTTCTGGATGAAAGTTACAGCTTCAGTGAAATCCGTTTGCAAATCGGAGTGATAGATTAGAATCGAGAGCCAACGGTAAGTTTTCTATGTTAAACCATTACACCATTGAAAAACTGGTTACGTTTGCAATCGAAAGAAAAATGACTATAGTTGAAGAGGTAATGGCCCCTAAACTATGTTCTGGGATGAAAGTTACAGCTTCAGTGAAATCCGTTTGCAAATCGGAGTGATAGATTAGAATCGAGAGCCAACGGTAAGTTTTCTATGTTAAACCATTACACCATTGAAAAACTGGTTACGTTTGCAATCGAAAGAAAAATGACTATAGTTGAAGAGGTAATGGCCCCTAAACTATGTTCTGGGATGAAAGTTACAGCTTCAGTGAAATCCGTTTGCAAATCGGAGTGATAGATTAGAATCGAGAGCCAACGGTAAGTTTTCTATGTTAAACCATTACACCATTGAAAAACTGGTTACGTTTGCAATCGAAAGAAAAATGACTATAGTTGAAGAGGTAATGGCCCCTAAACTATGTTCTGGGATGAAAGTTACAGCTTCAGTGAAATCCGTTTGCAAATCGGAGTGATAGATTAGAATCGAGAGCCAACGGTAAGTTTTCTATGTTAAACCATTACACCATTGAAAAACTGGTTACGTTTGCAATCGAAAGAAAAATGACTATAGTTGAAGAGGTAATGGCCCCTAAACTATGTTCTGGGATGAAAGTTACAGCTTCAGTGAAATCCGTTTGCAAATCGGAGTGATAGATTAGAATCGAGAGCCAACGGTAAGTTTTCTATGTTAAACCATTACACCATTGAAAAACTGGTTACGTTTGCAATCGAAAGAAAAATGACTATAGTTGAAGAGGTAATGGCCCCTAAACTATGTTCTGGGATGAAAGTTACAGCTTCAGTGAAATCCGTTTGCAAATCGGAGTGATAGATTAGAATCGAGAGCCAACGGTAAGTTTTCTATGTTAAACCATTACACCATTGAAAAACTGGTTACGTTTGCAATCGAAAGAAAAATGACTATAGTTGAAGAGGTAATGGCCCCTAAACTATGTTCTGGGATGAAAGTTACAGCTTCAGTGAAATCCGTTTGCAAATCGGAGTGATAGATTAGAATCGAGAGCCAACGGTAAGTTTTCTATGTTAAACCATTACACCATTGAAAAACTGGTTACGTTTGCAATCGAAAGAAAAATGACTATAGTTGAAGAGGTAATGGCCCCTAAACTATGTTCTGGGATGAAAGTTACAGCTTCAGTGAAATCCGTTTGCAAATCGGAGTGATAGATTAGAATCGAGAGCCAACGGTAAGTTTTCTATGTTAAACCATTACACCATTGAAAAACTGGTTACGTTTGCAATCGAAAGAAAAATGACTATAGTTGAAGAGGTAATGGCCCCTAAACTATGTTCTGGGATGAAAGTTACAGCTTCAGTGAAATCCGTTTGCAAATCGGAGTGATAGATTAGAATCGAGAGCCAACGGTAAGTTTTCTATGTTAAACCATTACACCATTGAAAAACTGGTTACGTTTGCAATCGAAAGAAAAATGACTATAGTTGAAGAGGTAATGGCCCCTAAACTATGTTCTGGGATGAAAGTTACAGCTTCAGTGAAATCCGTTTGCAAATCGGAGTGATAGATTAGAATCGAGAGCCAACGGTAAGTTTTCTATGTTAAACCATTACACCATTGAAAAACTGGTTACGTTTGCAATCGAAAGAAAAATGACTATAGTTGAAGAGGTAATGGCCCCTAAACTATGTTCTGGGATGAAAGTTACAGCTTCAGTGAAATCCGTTTGCAAATCGGAGTGATAGATTAGAATCGAGAGCCAACGGTAAGTTTTCTATGTTAAACCATTACACCATTGAAAAACTGGTTACGTTTGCAATCGAAAGAAAAATGACTATAGTTGAAGAGGTAATGGCCCCTAAACTATGTTCTGGGATGAAAGTTACAGCTTCAGTGAAATCCGTTTGCAAATCGGAGTGATAGATTAGAATCGAGAGCCAACGGTAAGTTTTCTATGTTAAACCATTACACCATTGAAAAACTGGTTACGTTTGCAATCGAAAGAAAAATGACTATAGTTGAAGAGGTAATGGCCCCTAAACTATGTTCTGGGATGAAAGTTACAGCTTCAGTGAAATCCGTTTGCAAATCGGAGTGATAGATTAGAATCGAGAGCCAACGGTAAGTTTTCTATGTTAAACCATTACACCATTGAAAAACTGGTTACGTTTGCAATCGAAAGAAAAATGACTATAGTTGAAGAGGTAATGGCCCCTAAACTATGTTCTGGGATGAAAGTTACAGCTTCAGTGAAATCCGTTTGCAAATCGGAGTGATAGATTAGAATCGAGAGCCAACGGTAAGTTTTCTATGTTAAACCATTACACCATTGAAAAACTGGTTACGTTTGCAATCGAAAGAAAAATGACTATAGTTGAAGAGGTAATGGCCCCTAAACTATGTTCTGGGATGAAAGTTACAGCTTCAGTGAAATCCGTTTGCAAATCGGAGTGATAGATTAGAATCGAGAGCCAACGGTAAGTTTTCTATGTTAAACCATTACACCATTGAAAAACTGGTTACGTTTGCAATCGAAAGAAAAATGACTATAGTTGAAGAGGTAATGGCCCCTAAACTATGTTCTGGGATGAAAGTTACAGCTTCAGTGAAATCCGTTTGCAAATCGGAGTGATAGATTAGAATCGAGAGCCAACGGTAAGTTTTCTATGTTAAACCATTACACCATTGAAAAACTGGTTACGTTTGCAATCGAAAGAAAAATGACTATAGTTGAAGAGGTAATGGCCCCTAAACTATGTTCTGGGATGAAAGTTACAGCTTCAGTGAAATCCGTTTGCAAATCGGAGTGATAGATTAGAATCGAGAGCCAACGGTAAGTTTTCTATGTTAAACCATTACACCATTGAAAAACTGGTTACGTTTGCAATCGAAAGAAAAATGACTATAGTTGAAGAGGTAATGGCCCCTAAACTATGTTCTGGGATGAAAGTTACAGCTTCAGTGAAATCCGTTTGCAAATCGGAGTGATAGATTAGAATCGAGAGCCAACGGTAAGTTTTCTATGTTAAACCATTACACCATTGAAAAACTGGTTACGTTTGCAATCGAAAGAAAAATGACTATAGTTGAAGAGGTAATGGCCCCTAAACTATGTTCTGGGATGAAAGTTACAGCTTCAGTGAAATCCGTTTGCAAATCGGAGTGATAGATTAGAATCGAGAGCCAACGGTAAGTTTTCTATGTTAAACCATTACACCATTGAAAAACTGGTTACGTTTGCAATCGAAAGAAAAATGACTATAGTTGAAGAGGTAATGGCCCCTAAACTATGTTCTGGGATGAAAGTTACAGCTTCAGTGAAATCCGTTTGCAAATCGGAGTGATAGATTAGAATCGAGAGCCAACGGTAAGTTTTCTATGTTAAACCATTACACCATTGAAAAACTGGTTACGTTTGCAATCGAAAGAAAAATGACTATAGTTGAAGAGGTAATGGCCCCTAAACTATGTTCTGGGATGAAAGTTACAGCTTCAGTGAAATCCGTTTGCAAATCGGAGTGATAGATTAGAATCGAGAGCCAACGGTAAGTTTTCTATGTTAAACCATTACACCATTGAAAAACTGGTTACGTTTGCAATCGAAAGAAAAATGACTATAGTTGAAGAGGTAATGGCCCCTAAACTATGTTCTGGGATGAAAGTTACAGCTTCAGTGAAATCCGTTTGCAAATCGGAGTGATAGATTAGAATCGAGAGCCAACGGTAAGTTTTCTATGTTAAACCATTACACCATTGAAAAACTGGTTACGTTTGCAATCGAAAGAAAAATGACTATAGTTGAAGAGGTAATGGCCCCTAAACTATGTTCTGGGATGAAAGTTACAGCTTCAGTGAAATCCGTTTGCAAATCGGAGTGATAGATTAGAATCGAGAGCCAACGGTAAGTTTTCTATGTTAAACCATTACACCATTGAAAAACTGGTTACGTTTGCAATCGAAAGAAAAATGACTATAGTTGAAGAGGTAATGGCCCCTAAACTATGTTCTGGGATGAAAGTTACAGCTTCAGTGAAATCCGTTTGCAAATCGGAGTGATAGATTAGAATCGAGAGCCAACGGTAAGTTTTCTATGTTAAACCATTACACCATTGAAAAACTGGTTACGTTTGCAATCGAAAGAAAAATGACTATAGTTGAAGAGGTAATGGCCCCTAAACTATGTTCTGGGATGAAAGTTACAGCTTCAGTGAAATCCGTTTGCAAATCGGAGTGATAGATTAGAATCGAGAGCCAACGGTAAGTTTTCTATGTTAAACCATTACACCATTGAAAAACTGGTTACGTTTGCAATCGAAAGAAAAATGACTATAGTTGAAGAGGTAATGGCCCCTAAACTATGTTCTGGGATGAAAGTTACAGCTTCAGTGAAATCCGTTTGCAAATCGGAGTGATAGATTAGAATCGAGAGCCAACGGTAAGTTTTCTATGTTAAACCATTACACCATTGAAAAACTGGTTACGTTTGCAATCGAAAGAAAAATGACTATAGTTGAAGAGGTAATGGCCCCTAAACTATGTTCTGGGATGAAAGTTACAGCTTCAGTGAAATCCGTTTGCAAATCGGAGTGATAGATTAGAATCGAGAGCCAACGGTAAGTTTTCTATGTTAAACCATTACACCATTGAAAAACTGGTTACGTTTGCAATCGAAAGAAAAATGACTATAGTTGAAGAGGTAATGGCCCCTAAACTATGTTCTGGGATGAAAGTTACAGCTTCAGTGAAATCCGTTTGCAAATCGGAGTGATAGATTAGAATCGAGAGCCAACGGTAAGTTTTCTATGTTAAACCATTACACCATTGAAAAACTGGTTACGTTTGCAATCGAAAGAAAAATGACTATAGTTGAAGAGGTAATGGCCCCTAAACTATGTTCTGGGATGAAAGTTACAGCTTCAGTGAAATCCGTTTGCAAATCGGAGTGATAGATTAGAATCGAGAGCCAACGGTAAGTTTTCTATGTTAAACCATTACACCATTGAAAAACTGGTTACGTTTGCAATCGAAAGAAAAATGACTATAGTTGAAGAGGTAATGGCCCCTAAACTATGTTCTGGGATGAAAGTTACAGCTTCAGTGAAATCCGTTTGCAAATCGGAGTGATAGATTAGAATCGAGAGCCAACGGTAAGTTTTCTATGTTAAACCATTACACCATTGAAAAACTGGTTACGTTTGCAATCGAAAGAAAAATGACTATAGTTGAAGAGGTAATGGCCCCTAAACTATGTTCTGGGATGAAAGTTACAGCTTCAGTGAAATCCGTTTGCAAATCGGAGTGATAGATTAGAATCGAGAGCCAACGGTAAGTTTTCTATGTTAAACCATTACACCATTGAAAAACTGGTTACGTTTGCAATCGAAAGAAAAATGACTATAGTTGAAGAGGTAATGGCCCCTAAACTATGTTCTGGGATGAAAGTTACAGCTTCAGTGAAATCCGTTTGCAAATCGGAGTGATAGATTAGAATCGAGAGCCAACGGTAAGTTTTCTATGTTAAACCATTACACCATTGAAAAACTGGTTACGTTTGCAATCGAAAGAAAAATGACTATAGTTGAAGAGGTAATGGCCCCTAAACTATGTTCTGGGATGAAAGTTACAGCTTCAGTGAAATCCGTTTGCAAATCGGAGTGATAGATTAGAATCGAGAGCCAACGGTAAGTTTTCTATGTTAAACCATTACACCATTGAAAAACTGGTTACGTTTGCAATCGAAAGAAAAATGACTATAGTTGAAGAGGTAATGGCCCCTAAACTATGTTCTGGGATGAAAGTTACAGCTTCAGTGAAATCCGTTTGCAAATCGGAGTGATAGATTAGAATCGAGAGCCAACGGTAAGTTTTCTATGTTAAACCATTACACCATTGAAAAACTGGTTACGTTTGCAATCGAAAGAAAAATGACTATAGTTGAAGAGGTAATGGCCCCTAAACTATGTTCTGGGATGAAAGTTACAGCTTCAGTGAAATCCGTTTGCAAATCGGAGTGATAGATTAGAATCGAGAGCCAACGGTAAGTTTTCTATGTTAAACCATTACACCATTGAAAAACTGGTTACGTTTGCAATCGAAAGAAAAATGACTATAGTTGAAGAGGTAATGGCCCCTAAACTATGTTCTGGGATGAAAGTTACAGCTTCAGTGAAATCCGTTTGCAAATCGGAGTGATAGATTAGAATCGAGAGCCAACGGTAAGTTTTCTATGTTAAACCATTACACCATTGAAAAACTGGTTACGTTTGCAATCGAAAGAAAAATGACTATAGTTGAAGAGGTAATGGCCCCTAAACTATGTTCTGGGATGAAAGTTACAGCTTCAGTGAAATCCGTTTGCAAATCGGAGTGATAGATTAGAATCGAGAGCCAACGGTAAGTTTTCTATGTTAAACCATTACACCATTGAAAAACTGGTTACGTTTGCAATCGAAAGAAAAATGACTATAGTTGAAGAGGTAATGGCCCCTAAACTATGTTCTGGGATGAAAGTTACAGCTTCAGTGAAATCCGTTTGCAAATCGGAGTGATAGATTAGAATCGAGAGCCAACGGTAAGTTTTCTATGTTAAACCATTACACCATTGAAAAACTGGTTACGTTTGCAATCGAAAGAAAAATGACTATAGTTGAAGAGGTAATGGCCCCTAAACTATGTTCTGGGATGAAAGTTACAGCTTCAGTGAAATCCGTTTGCAAATCGGAGTGATAGATTAGAATCGAGAGCCAACGGTAAGTTTTCTATGTTAAACCATTACACCATTGAAAAACTGGTTACGTTTGCAATCGAAAGAAAAATGACTATAGTTGAAGAGGTAATGGCCCCTAAACTATGTTCTGGGATGAAAGTTACAGCTTCAGTGAAATCCGTTTGCAAATCGGAGTGATAGATTAGAATCGAGAGCCAACGGTAAGTTTTCTATGTTAAACCATTACACCATTGAAAAACTGGTTACGTTTGCAATCGAAAGAAAAATGACTATAGTTGAAGAGGTAATGGCCCCTAAACTATGTTCTGGGATGAAAGTTACAGCTTCAGTGAAATCCGTTTGCAAATCGGAGTGATAGATTAGAATCGAGAGCCAACGGTAAGTTTTCTATGTTAAACCATTACACCATTGAAAAACTGGTTACGTTTGCAATCGAAAGAAAAATGACTATAGTTGAAGAGGTAATGGCCCCTAAACTATGTTCTGGGATGAAAGTTACAGCTTCAGTGAAATCCGTTTGCAAATCGGAGTGATAGATTAGAATCGAGAGCCAACGGTAAGTTTTCTATGTTAAACCATTACACCATTGAAAAACTGGTTACGTTTGCAATCGAAAGAAAAATGACTATAGTTGAAGAGGTAATGGCCCCTAAACTATGTTCTGGGATGAAAGTTACAGCTTCAGTGAAATCCGTTTGCAAATCGGAGTGATAGATTAGAATCGAGAGCCAACGGTAAGTTTTCTATGTTAAACCATTACACCATTGAAAAACTGGTTACGTTTGCAATCGAAAGAAAAATGACTATAGTTGAAGAGGTAATGGCCCCTAAACTATGTTCTGGGATGAAAGTTACAGCTTCAGTGAAATCCGTTTGCAAATCGGAGTGATAGATTAGAATCGAGAGCCAACGGTAAGTTTTCTATGTTAAACCATTACACCATTGAAAAACTGGTTACGTTTGCAATCGAAAGAAAAATGACTATAGTTGAAGAGGTAATGGCCCCTAAACTATGTTCTGGGATGAAAGTTACAGCTTCAGTGAAATCCGTTTGCAAATCGGAGTGATAGATTAGAATCGAGAGCCAACGGTAAGTTTTCTATGTTAAACCATTACACCATTGAAAAACTGGTTACGTTTGCAATCGAAAGAAAAATGACTATAGTTGAAGAGGTAATGGCCCCTAAACTATGTTCTGGGATGAAAGTTACAGCTTCAGTGAAATCCGTTTGCAAATCGGAGTGATAGATTAGAATCGAGAGCCAACGGTAAGTTTTCTATGTTAAACCATTACACCATTGAAAAACTGGTTACGTTTGCAATCGAAAGAAAAATGACTATAGTTGAAGAGGTAATGGCCCCTAAACTATGTTCTGGGATGAAAGTTACAGCTTCAGTGAAATCCGTTTGCAAATCGGAGTGATAGATTAGAATCGAGAGCCAACGGTAAGTTTTCTATGTTAAACCATTACACCATTGAAAAACTGGTTACGTTTGCAATCGAAAGAAAAATGACTATAGTTGAAGAGGTAATGGCCCCTAAACTATGTTCTGGGATGAAAGTTACAGCTTCAGTGAAATCCGTTTGCAAATCGGAGTGATAGATTAGAATCGAGAGCCAACGGTAAGTTTTCTATGTTAAACCATTACACCATTGAAAAACTGGTTACGTTTGCAATCGAAAGAAAAATGACTATAGTTGAAGAGGTAATGGCCCCTAAACTATGTTCTGGGATGAAAGTTACAGCTTCAGTGAAATCCGTTTGCAAATCGGAGTGATAGATTAGAATCGAGAGCCAACGGTAAGTTTTCTATGTTAAACCATTACACCATTGAAAAACTGGTTACGTTTGCAATCGAAAGAAAAATGACTATAGTTGAAGAGGTAATGGCCCCTAAACTATGTTCTGGGATGAAAGTTACAGCTTCAGTGAAATCCGTTTGCAAATCGGAGTGATAGATTAGAATCGAGAGCCAACGGTAAGTTTTCTATGTTAAACCATTACACCATTGAAAAACTGGTTACGTTTGCAATCGAAAGAAAAATGACTATAGTTGAAGAGGTAATGGCCCCTAAACTATGTTCTGGGATGAAAGTTACAGCTTCAGTGAAATCCGTTTGCAAATCGGAGTGATAGATTAGAATCGAGAGCCAACGGTAAGTTTTCTATGTTAAACCATTACACCATTGAAAAACTGGTTACGTTTGCAATCGAAAGAAAAATGACTATAGTTGAAGAGGTAATGGCCCCTAAACTATGTTCTGGGATGAAAGTTACAGCTTCAGTGAAATCCGTTTGCAAATCGGAGTGATAGATTAGAATCGAGAGCCAACGGTAAGTTTTCTATGTTAAACCATTACACCATTGAAAAACTGGTTACGTTTGCAATCGAAAGAAAAATGACTATAGTTGAAGAGGTAATGGCCCCTAAACTATGTTCTGGGATGAAAGTTACAGCTTCAGTGAAATCCGTTTGCAAATCGGAGTGATAGATTAGAATCGAGAGCCAACGGTAAGTTTTCTATGTTAAACCATTACACCATTGAAAAACTGGTTACGTTTGCAATCGAAAGAAAAATGACTATAGTTGAAGAGGTAATGGCCCCTAAACTATGTTCTGGGATGAAAGTTACAGCTTCAGTGAAATCCGTTTGCAAATCGGAGTGATAGATTAGAATCGAGAGCCAACGGTAAGTTTTCTATGTTAAACCATTACACCATTGAAAAACTGGTTACGTTTGCAATCGAAAGAAAAATGACTATAGTTGAAGAGGTAATGGCCCCTAAACTATGTTCTGGGATGAAAGTTACAGCTTCAGTGAAATCCGTTTGCAAATCGGAGTGATAGATTAGAATCGAGAGCCAACGGTAAGTTTTCTATGTTAAACCATTACACCATTGAAAAACTGGTTACGTTTGCAATCGAAAGAAAAATGACTATAGTTGAAGAGGTAATGGCCCCTAAACTATGTTCTGGGATGAAAGTTACAGCTTCAGTGAAATCCGTTTGCAAATCGGAGTGATAGATTAGAATCGAGAGCCAACGGTAAGTTTTCTATGTTAAACCATTACACCATTGAAAAACTGGTTACGTTTGCAATCGAAAGAAAAATGACTATAGTTGAAGAGGTAATGGCCCCTAAACTATGTTCTGGGATGAAAGTTACAGCTTCAGTGAAATCCGTTTGCAAATCGGAGTGATAGATTAGAATCGAGAGCCAACGGTAAGTTTTCTATGTTAAACCATTACACCATTGAAAAACTGGTTACGTTTGCAATCGAAAGAAAAATGACTATAGTTGAAGAGGTAATGGCCCCTAAACTATGTTCTGGGATGAAAGTTACAGCTTCAGTGAAATCCGTTTGCAAATCGGAGTGATAGATTAGAATCGAGAGCCAACGGTAAGTTTTCTATGTTAAACCATTACACCATTGAAAAACTGGTTACGTTTGCAATCGAAAGAAAAATGACTATAGTTGAAGAGGTAATGGCCCCTAAACTATGTTCTGGGATGAAAGTTACAGCTTCAGTGAAATCCGTTTGCAAATCGGAGTGATAGATTAGAATCGAGAGCCAACGGTAAGTTTTCTATGTTAAACCATTACACCATTGAAAAACTGGTTACGTTTGCAATCGAAAGAAAAATGACTATAGTTGAAGAGGTAATGGCCCCTAAACTATGTTCTGGGATGAAAGTTACAGCTTCAGTGAAATCCGTTTGCAAATCGGAGTGATAGATTAGAATCGAGAGCCAACGGTAAGTTTTCTATGTTAAACCATTACACCATTGAAAAACTGGTTACGTTTGCAATCGAAAGAAAAATGACTATAGTTGAAGAGGTAATGGCCCCTAAACTATGTTCTGGGATGAAAGTTACAGCTTCAGTGAAATCCGTTTGCAAATCGGAGTGATAGATTAGAATCGAGAGCCAACGGTAAGTTTTCTATGTTAAACCATTACACCATTGAAAAACTGGTTACGTTTGCAATCGAAAGAAAAATGACTATAGTTGAAGAGGTAATGGCCCCTAAACTATGTTCTGGGATGAAAGTTACAGCTTCAGTGAAATCCGTTTGCAAATCGGAGTGATAGATTAGAATCGAGAGCCAACGGTAAGTTTTCTATGTTAAACCATTACACCATTGAAAAACTGGTTACGTTTGCAATCGAAAGAAAAATGACTATAGTTGAAGAGGTAATGGCCCCTAAACTATGTTCTGGGATGAAAGTTACAGCTTCAGTGAAATCCGTTTGCAAATCGGAGTGATAGATTAGAATCGAGAGCCAACGGTAAGTTTTCTATGTTAAACCATTACACCATTGAAAAACTGGTTACGTTTGCAATCGAAAGAAAAATGACTATAGTTGAAGAGGTAATGGCCCCTAAACTATGTTCTGGGATGAAAGTTACAGCTTCAGTGAAATCCGTTTGCAAATCGGAGTGATAGATTAGAATCGAGAGCCAACGGTAAGTTTTCTATGTTAAACCATTACACCATTGAAAAACTGGTTACGTTTGCAATCGAAAGAAAAATGACTATAGTTGAAGAGGTAATGGCCCCTAAACTATGTTCTGGGATGAAAGTTACAGCTTCAGTGAAATCCGTTTGCAAATCGGAGTGATAGATTAGAATCGAGAGCCAACGGTAAGTTTTCTATGTTAAACCATTACACCATTGAAAAACTGGTTACGTTTGCAATCGAAAGAAAAATGACTATAGTTGAAGAGGTAATGGCCCCTAAACTATGTTCTGGGATGAAAGTTACAGCTTCAGTGAAATCCGTTTGCAAATCGGAGTGATAGATTAGAATCGAGAGCCAACGGTAAGTTTTCTATGTTAAACCATTACACCATTGAAAAACTGGTTACGTTTGCAATCGAAAGAAAAATGACTATAGTTGAAGAGGTAATGGCCCCTAAACTATGTTCTGGGATGAAAGTTACAGCTTCAGTGAAATCCGTTTGCAAATCGGAGTGATAGATTAGAATCGAGAGCCAACGGTAAGTTTTCTATGTTAAACCATTACACCATTGAAAAACTGGTTACGTTTGCAATCGAAAGAAAAATGACTATAGTTGAAGAGGTAATGGCCCCTAAACTATGTTCTGGGATGAAAGTTACAGCTTCAGTGAAATCCGTTTGCAAATCGGAGTGATAGATTAGAATCGAGAGCCAACGGTAAGTTTTCTATGTTAAACCATTACACCATTGAAAAACTGGTTACGTTTGCAATCGAAAGAAAAATGACTATAGTTGAAGAGGTAATGGCCCCTAAACTATGTTCTGGGATGAAAGTTACAGCTTCAGTGAAATCCGTTTGCAAATCGGAGTGATAGATTAGAATCGAGAGCCAACGGTAAGTTTTCTATGTTAAACCATTACACCATTGAAAAACTGGTTACGTTTGCAATCGAAAGAAAAATGACTATAGTTGAAGAGGTAATGGCCCCTAAACTATGTTCTGGGATGAAAGTTACAGCTTCAGTGAAATCCGTTTGCAAATCGGAGTGATAGATTAGAATCGAGAGCCAACGGTAAGTTTTCTATGTTAAACCATTACACCATTGAAAAACTGGTTACGTTTGCAATCGAAAGAAAAATGACTATAGTTGAAGAGGTAATGGCCCCTAAACTATGTTCTGGGATGAAAGTTACAGCTTCAGTGAAATCCGTTTGCAAATCGGAGTGATAGATTAGAATCGAGAGCCAACGGTAAGTTTTCTATGTTAAACCATTACACCATTGAAAAACTGGTTACGTTTGCAATCGAAAGAAAAATGACTATAGTTGAAGAGGTAATGGCCCCTAAACTATGTTCTGGGATGAAAGTTACAGCTTCAGTGAAATCCGTTTGCAAATCGGAGTGATAGATTAGAATCGAGAGCCAACGGTAAGTTTTCTATGTTAAACCATTACACCATTGAAAAACTGGTTACGTTTGCAATCGAAAGAAAAATGACTATAGTTGAAGAGGTAATGGCCCCTAAACTATGTTCTGGGATGAAAGTTACAGCTTCAGTGAAATCCGTTTGCAAATCGGAGTGATAGATTAGAATCGAGAGCCAACGGTAAGTTTTCTATGTTAAACCAGTAACAATAGTATTTTTATTGGAATTTTCAAATTTTAACAGTGAGTGCAAAAACAAGTAGATAGGCATATCATAAATCAAATGCAGATCAATTGCAGTAAAATTGAAATTAAGCATTGATGTAGATTACTTACATTTGTTTTTTTTTTTTTGAGCAGGTGTTTCTAGTTGTTTTTAAGAGGACTTATCTTTATTGATACAAAGTATAATATGAAAATATGAACATAAATCTTTATAACCTTCATAAGAAAAAAGAAGAGAATAGTTAAGGAGGAGTAATAAAGTATTGAGTTATTAAAGTTTTACTTTGAAGAGGATAGTGGAGGTATCTAATTGTTGGGAAAATACGCGTAAAACCGGTTTAGAACGCGTATTTGATGTGTAGCTGCTTGTAGTGATTGTACATTATACGTAATGAGCATTGTCAAAGAGCGCGTGTATGCGTATAATGCGTTCTGAACAATTCTTCATATTCTTATGTTGAGTTATGTTTAATTTTTCCAACTATCATTGAGTACTATCATTGTGTGTTATTTTAGTATTAATTTATGCAAAGTTATTTTAGTTATTTTAAATTGTATACTATGGGTTTCTGATTCTCTGTGGGGTCTTGTTAATCAAAAAATTGTTAAATTATTGTTAAATGTGGTATACTGCAATTGTGTTGGAGTTAGTAATGTTTGGTTGTAATGACTGACATATCTGACTACTTGGGTTGGGGTCAATTGGTTAGTCTAAATGCCAAATATCCATTTGACATGTAGAAATCAGGGAAATGATTATGAGGGGGAAGTAGCTCCTACTCAAGGTGTGCATGGCAAGATGGTGGAAGTAGATTTTGTGATTAGTAGGTCTCTCTCAACCTGGGAAATGAGGGACTAACCCTCCACATAGATCCCAGGGAGTAAGACCCGTATATAGGTTTACCATATTGCCTCAGGTTGCACACCAGGAATAGGCAATGCATGGGGGTGACTTCCTATGTCGTATGGTTGGTTGGTTGGGATTCCAAATATTGTGTTGATGTACAATACTGATTACTAACTACATAAACCTAAACCTAAACCTAACCTATTCTATTCAACTACTCTACTATGCACACTGTCATGTCCAGATAACTTAGAGCTTTAGAAGGAAAATAGAGATATAGGATGAACCAAATGGGATGGATGTGCTGGTAAGATCATACGAGTAACATACACACTTATCCTGATGCCACATAAGGAAGAGAAGTGAGATTGTTTAAAAATCTGATAGTTTGGAACTCAAATAAACTGTTGGCCAGAGAGCTGCTTTCTTAAGAAAGGAATTTACATTTCCACACCTGATGGACCAGGCCTTTTCGGCCAAAAGATTGGACTCTACTCTTCTGAGGATTTCCTCCAAAGTTGGTATGTAGGGGGATTTCCAGTATAGAGCTAACAATCCTCTCACCACTATAAATACATGAGTGATGATCATTCTTTCCTGAGGGGGAAGAGAATGAGCACCCAAATTTAACACCGCTAAGCCTGGGGGGATAGTTTGTAAAGACATTGGGAGTTGTTGGAGAAAGGTCCCAATATCTTTCCACATGTTCTGGAGCTTGGGGCACTCCCAAAGGATATGTTCCATGGTACCCGCCAGGTTGCAGCCCCTCCAACATAGGGGGGATGTATGGGTATCAAATTTGCTTATCTTTTCGGGGGTTAGATACCACCGCCAAATGCTTTTAAGTAAACTCTCATGGTGTCCCACACAGTGAGAAACCTTTTTGAGTGCTTTGACGGCCATCTCCCATTCCTCCACACCCACTTCAGCTTCATCTCCCAGCCAGTCCTGCCACCTGGTTAGTTGCCATTTGGGGAAAGTTTCTTTTAGGTCTAGTAAAGTTCTATAAAATATTGAGGTTCCTTTTAAATGAGTGTTTTCTAATTGAATGAGTTTTATAATTTTGGGTTCTAAGGTGATGGGGGTATAAGGATGTTTATTAAAAAATCTAGCTACTCTATCATAGGTGGGTTTCTCTGTTGATGGGATTCCATATGTTTCTGTTAAGTCTTCAAGGGATCTTATTCCGGAATCTCCCAACAGATCTTCTATGGATTTTAATCCATGGTCAGTCCAGGTCTCCAAATTCAAGTTCTTTATAGCTGCATGCAAAGTGTCTAGGGAAGTTGGTACTGTCACTGCCATCGTCTCGTTTTTGCTCAAGTTAGTTAGTTCTTTCCATAGTCTAAGAGAGTTGGCAGTGACAGGGTTCTGGATATGTTGTTGGATTTTCCAGGTCAATCTGGATTCTAGAAACTCTCTAAATGATTTTAGTGGTAGTTGCTCTTCCTCAATAACAACCCATTGTTTTGTGGAATCTTTTATCCAGATTGACCTGGATTGGTCCAGAACTGTGGCCTTGTAATAAAGTTCCACATTTGGTGCACCTAGACCCATATTGGAGATGTGTGATGTTAATATTTTATTGGAGAACCTGGCCTTTCTGTTTCTTAGAAAATATCGATTTAATTGTTTTTGTAATTCTGTGAAGAATTTTTGGGGAACTCTTATTGGGAGATTCCGGAACAGGTAGAGGAGTTGGGGAAGGATCATCATTTTAAATGCTGCAATTCTACCTAGCCATGAAAATTCTACTTTGGAAAGGGATTCTAACTTATCTTTAATTTTGGGTAACCAAGGGCCGTAGTTTTCTCTATAAATCTGTGCAATGGTTGGGGTGAGCTGGATACCAAGATATTTAATGGATTTCTCGTTCCAGGTGTACTGGCAGGACTGCTTAAGAGTTTCTTTCATCTTAGCAGGTATGAAGCAAGGGAGAATGACCGTCTTTTGCTCATTGAGCTTGTAATATGATACTGTTGAGAACTCATCAAGTTCCTCTGTTGCATTTGGCAGTGATATCGAGGGTTTTTGGATAAATAGTATCACATCGTCTGCGTAGAGGCCTAATTTAGTGGAATAGTTACCAATCTTAATACCGTGGATATTGGGATTATTTCTAATTTTTTGTGCAAGGGGTTCCAATGTCAAATTAAAAATTAAGGGGGAGAGAGGACAACCCTGGCGGGTACCATTGGTGATGTTAAAAGGTGAGGAGACAGAGCCAGAAGAGGCAACACAAGCGGATGGGCAGGTATATAACGCTAGGATGGCACCATGGAGGAAGTCTGGTATTCCAAATTTGGAAAGAACTCTGGACATATATAGCCAGTTAACTCTGTCGAACGCCTTCTCCGCGTCTAAAGAGACGAGGAGGGTAGGCGTCCGACAGAGCTTGATCTGATGGAGTATGGCGAGGGCCTTTCTTGTGCCGTCGTTTGTTGACCTACCTCTAATAAAACCTACCTGGTCTGAATTAATAAGCTGGGGCATTAGGGGGGATAATCTGTTAGCAATAATTTTGGCATATATCTTTACATCAGTGTTGAGGAGTGAAATAGGTCTGTAGCTACTGGGGTCTGCAGGGTTTTTGTCTTCTTTAGGGATAGTGGATATGAAGGCGGTTAAGGATTCTTTGGGGAAACTACGTTGGGTGGCTATTTCGTTAAACATATTAGTTAGGGGCTTGGATAGGATACTGACAAATTTTTTATAATAATCGTTTATGTAACCATCTGGGCCTGGGGCTTTATCTCTTTTTAAGGTGTTAATGACATTTTCTACTTCAGCTTGGGAAAAGGGGGTGGAGAGATATTTCTTTTCAAAATCAGATAGTGAGGGGAGGTTTACTTTATCTAAATATTTATCAATTTTTTGTGGGGTTGGGGAGGGGATGTTGGGGTCTAATTCTAAATTATATAGGCCTTCATAATACTTGGCTAACGCTTCTACTATATCTTTAGGGTGATGCACTTCTGTTTTTGTTAGGGGATGTTTCATCTTCAAAATTCTTTGGGAAATTCTTTGGCCTTTGATCTTCCGGGCCATTGCTTTACCAGCTTTGTTTCCTCCATGGTACCAATCCTCCCTTAGTCTAGTCTGCCATTTATCATACTCATAGTACATACACTCTGCCAGCTCCTGTCTCCTCTCCTCCAGTTCCTTGGTCAGTCCTTTTTTATTTTTGCTGAATATCTCCACTTCCAATGATCTGATTTTGTTTAATAAAAGGTCTGTTTTTTCTCTTACTTTCTTTTTGTGTATAGCTCCTTGTTTCATGAGAACTCCTCTCATGAATGCCTTGTGTGCATTCCATAAGGAGACCCTGGAGGTTACACTAGCATCATTAAAGTGGAAATATTCCAGCAATTCGTTTTTTATAAGGGGAAAAATGTGTTCTGAGTTAATTAGGAATTTGTTTAGTTTCCAGTTGGTCTGTTTGGGGGAAGCGTCTTTTAAGTAAAATTTGACTGTGAGAGGGGAGTGATCGGACCAAATTCTTGAACCAATAGTAATGTCTGAGACCAGTGGTAGAGAGAATCTGTCGGTTAAACAATGGTCTATCCTAGTGAAGGACTGGTAGATTGGCGAATAAAAACTGTAACCCTTTTCCTTGGGGTGAATACACCTCCAAGTGTCAAATAATTCATTCTTGATTAGTGAGGGCAGGAGTATGGATTGGGCTCTTCTTGTTTGTGATGTTGAGTCTAATAGGGGGTCGACTACTGCATTCATGTCTCCTACTATAAATAAATTACCTTTTTGGAATTTTTGTATTTTTTGGAATGTTTTATTAAGAAATTTTACTTGATGGTGATTGGGGGCATAAATATTGGCAAACGTAAAATTTTGGGAGTTAATAGTCCCAGCAATCATCACCAATCTACCGTCCTCACTACAATGTGACCTCTCCACCACCAGTCCCAGAGTATCCCTGATTGCGATACAAACTCCCGCTTTCCTTTTGTCTCTGAATGTTGAGTGGAAAACCGTAGAATAGTTGTGCATTTTTAATCTAGATGCAGATATTTTTGATAAATGAGTTTCTTGTAGACAAATAATGTCTGGTTTTTGTTCTTTGGTTAGCTTATTCAGTAAATATCTTTTCCTATAAGAGTTTAACCCTCTAACATTCAGAGACAAAAGTTGGCAATCACTCATGATATCTTATATTATGCTGTAAAATACCTATGAAGCAAACGTCCCCTTTATCAAACAGATAAAATAGAAAAAGCAGAAAACATGAGTTGTTATCATAAAACCTTATCTTACCAGAACGTCCGTATATCTCGGCTCTGAGGAAAAAGAGTTTAGTTAGTGGACATGACAGTGTGCAAACCTTAATACTAATAAAAAATAATAAAAGAAACAGAAGAGAAGTCAGGGTAAGGCCGAGGTGGGCACGCAGAGGCATCCGGTTCTACCCGTGCGTACCCCCCTTAAATTGACCCAACCCTGTGTCTCTACTCCTTAAAGAGGGGTAGAGAAAGGATAAGAAATAACTATAACAATAAACTTAATAGGAAGTACAGAAAAAGAACAGGAAGTCTAAACTTCCAAAAAACAGTCAATGACCTTACGGTCAGTGTCCACCGGTGTGGACGTCCAGTGTGACTGACCACCTATAGGAAAGGAATTCCTAAGGGGGTAAGTCTAGTTGGGGGGAAAGTTCCGTGGGGGATCACCCATAGTTCAGGTGGTACCCGTGGCTTCCCCAGCTTTGAGTTGTTCTTCTACGTTCAAAGGTGGGGTGGTGTCCATCGATGTTTGGAGTGGTCTCGGCTTGGGAGAGATAGGAGGGCGGAATGGTCTGTCTCTGACTGGATCTCTTGGGATGAAGACAGGGATCTCCCACTTGGCCAGCAAATCAAGGCCTTCATCAGGGGTTTTAACAATGTGTGTGGTACCATGGTCAAAAATTATCAGTTTGGGGGGGAACCCCCAATTGTAAGGAATCTTTCTGTACCTCAGTGTAGTTGTCACCTGTGAGAAGTCTCTTCTGGTTTTTAATGTAGCCTGAGATAGATCTTGGAACAGGGAAAGGTCTTTGTACTCTCCTGGAAGTTTCTTTCCCTCTCTTGTTGCCGCCAGTAACTTCTCCTTGACATGAAAGAAATGGATCCTTGTTATGACGTCTCTTGGTAGGTTCTTTCCAAGATGGGCCGGTTTGGGAAGTCTATGGGCCCTATCCACTGTGAGCTCGCTTTGATTGAGGTCAGGAAGTGTGGCGTGTAGGATGTCTGCTACATAAGCATTCAGCTGATCGTTGGCGACAGTTTCAGGGACCCCTCTTATTTTTATGTTATTCCTCCTGTTTCTGTCTTCCCCATCTGCTATCTTTTCCTTCATCCACTTGTTCTCATCCGCTAGTTGTTTATGTGCATCCACCAGGACATTGTAATTTTTGGACATTTCAATCACCTTGTTTTCCAGCAGGCAGATCCTCTGGTCTGTGTCAGCAGCGAATACCTCAACATTGCCTGCGAGTGTGTTTAGGTCTGCTCTGGTGCCTGTAATATTGTCACTTAGCATCTGGCTGAAGGAAAGCATAAAGTTTTTGAAGAATTGCTGTGACATAGGTTCTTCAGATGCAGGGAATGCGGCCAGTGTGCTAAATATGTTTTCTGGTGGGTGACGTTGTGCAGTTGGGGATGGGTGGATGGGTGGATGAGGTTGTTGCTCAGCGAGCGTCTGCTGTTCGGGATAGGTGGTTGGGTGGGACTGCTGTTCGGATGGGCTAGGAGTAGAGTGCGGTGTGAGTCCTACCTTGGGGTCTCCAGATTCGGATTTCCGTATGCGGTCGGATTCGAAATTCCGAATATAGTCGGATTTCCGTACGGAATCGCGATGTAATCCGGAAGTTTGTGGCGTCTTCAGCGGGCTTCGCTCTCTGTTGTCCTCTGCCGATCTCCGCATGCCATATTCCTCCTCATTTTCCTCCTCCAGTATGTCCGCTCTGTCTCTCCTTCCCTGGGGAGTGAATAAAAGGCTGTACCTGTTCCTCTGGTCTAGCGGTGGAGGGGTCCTGTAGTTAGCCTCCTGATGCAGGCTGGGCCTGTAATGGCCGGCGCCATCTTGGTTTTCCTCAGTAAAGAACGTGGAGAGCTTCCTGGGGACTGAATTGCTCTGTTTCTGCTGTCTTTGAGACACTCTCCGGTAGCCTGAAGCCATCCTGGGATGTTCACCCACCTTTTAGTGCTGTTTTGGGGCTTTCTGGGTTGCTTTAGGTCGCTCTAAAGGGTGATCACAGCAGGAGCTCAGGGATCAAGCCTCCATTCAGCTCTGCTGCGTAGCCACGCCCCCTTCTATGTTAAACCATTACACCATTGAAAAACTGGTTACGTTTGCAATCGAAAGAAAAATGACTATAGTTGAAGAGGTAATGGCCCCTAAACTATGTTCTGGGATGAAAGTTACAGCTTCAGTGAAATCCGTTTGCAAATCGGAGTGATAGATTAGAATCGAGAGCCAACGGTAAGTTTTCTATGTTAAACCATTACACCATTGAAAAACTGGTTACGTTTGCAATCGAAAGAAAAATGACTATAGTTGAAGAGGTAATGGCCCCTAAACTATGTTCTGGGATGAAAGTTACAGCTTCAGTGAAATCCGTTTGCAAATCGGAGTGATAGATTAGAATCGAGAGCCAACGGTAAGTTTTCTATGTTAAACCATTACACCATTGAAAAACTGGTTACGTTTGCAATCGAAAGAAAAATGACTATAGTTGAAGAGGTAATGGCCCCTAAACTATGTTCTGGGATGAAAGTTACAGCTTCAGTGAAATCCGTTTGCAAATCGGAGTGATAGATTAGAATCGAGAGCCAACGGTAAGTTTTCTATGTTAAACCATTACACCATTGAAAAACTGGTTACGTTTGCAATCGAAAGAAAAATGACTATAGTTGAAGAGGTAATGGCCCCTAAACTATGTTCTGGGATGAAAGTTACAGCTTCAGTGAAATCCGTTTGCAAATCGGAGTGATAGATTAGAATCGAGAGCCAACGGTAAGTTTTCTATGTTAAACCATTACACCATTGAAAAACTGGTTACGTTTGCAATCGAAAGAAAAATGACTATAGTTGAAGAGGTAATGGCCCCTAAACTATGTTCTGGGATGAAAGTTACAGCTTCAGTGAAATCCGTTTGCAAATCGGAGTGATAGATTAGAATCGAGAGCCAACGGTAAGTTTTCTATGTTAAACCATTACACCATTGAAAAACTGGTTACGTTTGCAATCGAAAGAAAAATGACTATAGTTGAAGAGGTAATGGCCCCTAAACTATGTTCTGGGATGAAAGTTACAGCTTCAGTGAAATCCGTTTGCAAATCGGAGTGATAGATTAGAATCGAGAGCCAACGGTAAGTTTTCTATGTTAAACCATTACACCATTGAAAAACTGGTTACGTTTGCAATCGAAAGAAAAATGACTATAGTTGAAGAGGTAATGGCCCCTAAACTATGTTCTGGGATGAAAGTTACAGCTTCAGTGAAATCCGTTTGCAAATCGGAGTGATAGATTAGAATCGAGAGCCAACGGTAAGTTTTCTATGTTAAACCATTACACCATTGAAAAACTGGTTACGTTTGCAATCGAAAGAAAAATGACTATAGTTGAAGAGGTAATGGCCCCTAAACTATGTTCTGGGATGAAAGTTACAGCTTCAGTGAAATCCGTTTGCAAATCGGAGTGATAGATTAGAATCGAGAGCCAACGGTAAGTTTTCTATGTTAAACCATTACACCATTGAAAAACTGGTTACGTTTGCAATCGAAAGAAAAATGACTATAGTTGAAGAGGTAATGGCCCCTAAACTATGTTCTGGGATGAAAGTTACAGCTTCAGTGAAATCCGTTTGCAAATCGGAGTGATAGATTAGAATCGAGAGCCAACGGTAAGTTTTCTATGTTAAACCATTACACCATTGAAAAACTGGTTACGTTTGCAATCGAAAGAAAAATGACTATAGTTGAAGAGGTAATGGCCCCTAAACTATGTTCTGGGATGAAAGTTACAGCTTCAGTGAAATCCGTTTGCAAATCGGAGTGATAGATTAGAATCGAGAGCCAACGGTAAGTTTTCTATGTTAAACCATTACACCATTGAAAAACTGGTTACGTTTGCAATCGAAAGAAAAATGACTATAGTTGAAGAGGTAATGGCCCCTAAACTATGTTCTGGGATGAAAGTTACAGCTTCAGTGAAATCCGTTTGCAAATCGGAGTGATAGATTAGAATCGAGAGCCAACGGTAAGTTTTCTATGTTAAACCATTACACCATTGAAAAACTGGTTACGTTTGCAATCGAAAGAAAAATGACTATAGTTGAAGAGGTAATGGCCCCTAAACTATGTTCTGGGATGAAAGTTACAGCTTCAGTGAAATCCGTTTGCAAATCGGAGTGATAGATTAGAATCGAGAGCCAACGGTAAGTTTTCTATGTTAAACCATTACACCATTGAAAAACTGGTTACGTTTGCAATCGAAAGAAAAATGACTATAGATGAAGAGGTAATGGCCCCTAAACTATGTTCTGGGATGAAAGTTACAGCTTCAGTGAAATCCGTTTGCAAATCGGAGTGATAGATTAGAATCGAGAGCCAACGGTAAGTTTTCTATGTTAAACCATTACACCATTGAAAAACTGGTTACGTTTGCAATCGAAAGAAAAATGACTATAGTTGAAGAGGTAATGGCCCCTAAACTATGTTCTGGGATGAAAGTTACAGCTTCAGTGAAATCCGTTTGCAAATCGGAGTGATAGATTAGAATCGAGAGCCAACGGTAAGTTTTCTATGTTAAACCATTACACCATTGAAAAACTGGTTACGTTTGCAATCGAAAGAAAAATGACTATAGTTGAAGAGGTAATGGCCCCTAAACTATGTTCTGGGATGAAAGTTACAGCTTCAGTGAAATCCGTTTGCAAATCGGAGTGATAGATTAGAATCGAGAGCCAACGGTAAGTTTTCTATGTTAAACCATTACACCATTGAAAAACTGGTTACGTTTGCAATCGAAAGAAAAATGACTATAGTTGAAGAGGTAATGGCCCCTAAACTATGTTCTGGGATGAAAGTTACAGCTTCAGTGAAATCCGTTTGCAAATCGGAGTGATAGATTAGAATCGAGAGCCAACGGTAAGTTTTCTATGTTAAACCATTACACCATTGAAAAACTGGTTACGTTTGCAATCGAAAGAAAAATGACTATAGTTGAAGAGGTAATGGCCCCTAAACTATGTTCTGGGATGAAAGTTACAGCTTCAGTGAAATCCGTTTGCAAATCGGAGTGATAGATTAGAATCGAGAGCCAACGGTAAGTTTTCTATGTTAAACCATTACACCATTGAAAAACTGGTTACGTTTGCAATCGAAAGAAAAATGACTATAGTTGAAGAGGTAATGGCCCCTAAACTATGTTCTGGGATGAAAGTTACAGCTTCAGTGAAATCCGTTTGCAAATCGGAGTGATAGATTAGAATCGAGAGCCAACGGTAAGTTTTCTATGTTAAACCATTACACCATTGAAAAACTGGTTACGTTTGCAATCGAAAGAAAAATGACTATAGTTGAAGAGGTAATGGCCCCTAAACTATGTTCTGGGATGAAAGTTACAGCTTCAGTGAAATCCGTTTGCAAATCGGAGTGATAGATTAGAATCGAGAGCCAACGGTAAGTTTTCTATGTTAAACCATTACACCATTGAAAAACTGGTTACGTTTGCAATCGAAAGAAAAATGACTATAGTTGAAGAGGTAATGGCCCCTAAACTATGTTCTGGGATGAAAGTTACAGCTTCAGTGAAATCCGTTTGCAAATCGGAGTGATAGATTAGAATCGAGAGCCAACGGTAAGTTTTCTATGTTAAACCATTACACCATTGAAAAACTGGTTACGTTTGCAATCGAAAGAAAAATGACTATAGTTGAAGAGGTAATGGCCCCTAAACTATGTTCTGGGATGAAAGTTACAGCTTCAGTGAAATCCGTTTGCAAATCGGAGTGATAGATTAGAATCGAGAGCCAACGGTAAGTTTTCTATGTTAAACCATTACACCATTGAAAAACTGGTTACGTTTGCAATCGAAAGAAAAATGACTATAGTTGAAGAGGTAATGGCCCCTAAACTATGTTCTGGGATGAAAGTTACAGCTTCAGTGAAATCCGTTTGCAAATCGGAGTGATAGATTAGAATCGAGAGCCAACGGTAAGTTTTCTATGTTAAACCATTACACCATTGAAAAACTGGTTACGTTTGCAATCGAAAGAAAAATGACTATAGTTGAAGAGGTAATGGCCCCTAAACTATGTTCTGGGATGAAAGTTACAGCTTCAGTGAAATCCGTTTGCAAATCGGAGTGATAGATTAGAATCGAGAGCCAACGGTAAGTTTTCTATGTTAAACCATTACACCATTGAAAAACTGGTTACGTTTGCAATCGAAAGAAAAATGACTATAGTTGAAGAGGTAATGGCCCCTAAACTATGTTCTGGGATGAAAGTTACAGCTTCAGTGAAATCCGTTTGCAAATCGGAGTGATAGATTAGAATCGAGAGCCAACGGTAAGTTTTCTATGTTAAACCATTACACCATTGAAAAACTGGTTACGTTTGCAATCGAAAGAAAAATGACTATAGTTGAAGAGGTAATGGCCCCTAAACTATGTTCTGGGATGAAAGTTACAGCTTCAGTGAAATCCGTTTGCAAATCGGAGTGATAGATTAGAATCGAGAGCCAACGGTAAGTTTTCTATGTTAAACCATTACACCATTGAAAAACTGGTTACGTTTGCAATCGAAAGAAAAATGACTATAGTTGAAGAGGTAATGGCCCCTAAACTATGTTCTGGGATGAAAGTTACAGCTTCAGTGAAATCCGTTTGCAAATCGGAGTGATAGATTAGAATCGAGAGCCAACGGTAAGTTTTCTATGTTAAACCATTACACCATTGAAAAACTGGTTACGTTTGCAATCGAAAGAAAAATGACTATAGTTGAAGAGGTAATGGCCCCTAAACTATGTTCTGGGATGAAAGTTACAGCTTCAGTGAAATCCGTTTGCAAATCGGAGTGATAGATTAGAATCGAGAGCCAACGGTAAGTTTTCTATGTTAAACCATTACACCATTGAAAAACTGGTTACGTTTGCAATCGAAAGAAAAATGACTATAGTTGAAGAGGTAATGGCCCCTAAACTATGTTCTGGGATGAAAGTTACAGCTTCAGTGAAATCCGTTTGCAAATCGGAGTGATAGATTAGAATCGAGAGCCAACGGTAAGTTTTCTATGTTAAACCATTACACCATTGAAAAACTGGTTACGTTTGCAATCGAAAGAAAAATGACTATAGTTGAAGAGGTAATGGCCCCTAAACTATGTTCTGGGATGAAAGTTACAGCTTCAGTGAAATCCGTTTGCAAATCGGAGTGATAGATTAGAATCGAGAGCCAACGGTAAGTTTTCTATGTTAAACCATTACACCATTGAAAAACTGGTTACGTTTGCAATCGAAAGAAAAATGACTATAGTTGAAGAGGTAATGGCCCCTAAACTATGTTCTGGGATGAAAGTTACAGCTTCAGTGAAATCCGTTTGCAAATCGGAGTGATAGATTAGAATCGAGAGCCAACGGTAAGTTTTCTATGTTAAACCATTACACCATTGAAAAACTGGTTACGTTTGCAATCGAAAGAAAAATGACTATAGTTGAAGAGGTAATGGCCCCTAAACTATGTTCTGGGATGAAAGTTACAGCTTCAGTGAAATCCGTTTGCAAATCGGAGTGATAGATTAGAATCGAGAGCCAACGGTAAGTTTTCTATGTTAAACCATTACACCATTGAAAAACTGGTTACGTTTGCAATCGAAAGAAAAATGACTATAGTTGAAGAGGTAATGGCCCCTAAACTATGTTCTGGGATGAAAGTTACAGCTTCAGTGAAATCCGTTTGCAAATCGGAGTGATAGATTAGAATCGAGAGCCAACGGTAAGTTTTCTATGTTAAACCATTACACCATTGAAAAACTGGTTACGTTTGCAATCGAAAGAAAAATGACTATAGTTGAAGAGGTAATGGCCCCTAAACTATGTTCTGGGATGAAAGTTACAGCTTCAGTGAAATCCGTTTGCAAATCGGAGTGATAGATTAGAATCGAGAGCCAACGGTAAGTTTTCTATGTTAAACCATTACACCATTGAAAAACTGGTTACGTTTGCAATCGAAAGAAAAATGACTATAGTTGAAGAGGTAATGGCCCCTAAACTATGTTCTGGGATGAAAGTTACAGCTTCAGTGAAATCCGTTTGCAAATCGGAGTGATAGATTAGAATCGAGAGCCAACGGTAAGTTTTCTATGTTAAACCATTACACCATTGAAAAACTGGTTACGTTTGCAATCGAAAGAAAAATGACTATAGTTGAAGAGGTAATGGCCCCTAAACTATGTTCTGGGATGAAAGTTACAGCTTCAGTGAAATCCGTTTGCAAATCGGAGTGATAGATTAGAATCGAGAGCCAACGGTAAGTTTTCTATGTTAAACCATTACACCATTGAAAAACTGGTTACGTTTGCAATCGAAAGAAAAATGACTATAGTTGAAGAGGTAATGGCCCCTAAACTATGTTCTGGGATGAAAGTTACAGCTTCAGTGAAATCCGTTTGCAAATCGGAGTGATAGATTAGAATCGAGAGCCAACGGTAAGTTTTCTATGTTAAACCATTACACCATTGAAAAACTGGTTACGTTTGCAATCGAAAGAAAAATGACTATAGTTGAAGAGGTAATGGCCCCTAAACTATGTTCTGGGATGAAAGTTACAGCTTCAGTGAAATCCGTTTGCAAATCGGAGTGATAGATTAGAATCGAGAGCCAACGGTAAGTTTTCTATGTTAAACCATTACACCATTGAAAAACTGGTTACGTTTGCAATCGAAAGAAAAATGACTATAGTTGAAGAGGTAATGGCCCCTAAACTATGTTCTGGGATGAAAGTTACAGCTTCAGTGAAATCCGTTTGCAAATCGGAGTGATAGATTAGAATCGAGAGCCAACGGTAAGTTTTCTATGTTAAACCATTACACCATTGAAAAACTGGTTACGTTTGCAATCGAAAGAAAAATGACTATAGTTGAAGAGGTAATGGCCCCTAAACTATGTTCTGGGATGAAAGTTACAGCTTCAGTGAAATCCGTTTGCAAATCGGAGTGATAGATTAGAATCGAGAGCCAACGGTAAGTTTTCTATGTTAAACCATTACACCATTGAAAAACTGGTTACGTTTGCAATCGAAAGAAAAATGACTATAGTTGAAGAGGTAATGGCCCCTAAACTATGTTCTGGGATGAAAGTTACAGCTTCAGTGAAATCCGTTTGCAAATCGGAGTGATAGATTAGAATCGAGAGCCAACGGTAAGTTTTCTATGTTAAACCATTACACCATTGAAAAACTGGTTACGTTTGCAATCGAAAGAAAAATGACTATAGTTGAAGAGGTAATGGCCCCTAAACTATGTTCTGGGATGAAAGTTACAGCTTCAGTGAAATCCGTTTGCAAATCGGAGTGATAGATTAGAATCGAGAGCCAACGGTAAGTTTTCTATGTTAAACCATTACACCATTGAAAAACTGGTTACGTTTGCAATCGAAAGAAAAATGACTATAGTTGAAGAGGTAATGGCCCCTAAACTATGTTCTGGGATGAAAGTTACAGCTTCAGTGAAATCCGTTTGCAAATCGGAGTGATAGATTAGAATCGAGAGCCAACGGTAAGTTTTCTATGTTAAACCATTACACCATTGAAAAACTGGTTACGTTTGCAATCGAAAGAAAAATGACTATAGTTGAAGAGGTAATGGCCCCTAAACTATGTTCTGGGATGAAAGTTACAGCTTCAGTGAAATCCGTTTGCAAATCGGAGTGATAGATTAGAATCGAGAGCCAACGGTAAGTTTTCTATGTTAAACCATTACACCATTGAAAAACTGGTTACGTTTGCAATCGAAAGAAAAATGACTATAGTTGAAGAGGTAATGGCCCCTAAACTATGTTCTGGGATGAAAGTTACAGCTTCAGTGAAATCCGTTTGCAAATCGGAGTGATAGATTAGAATCGAGAGCCAACGGTAAGTTTTCTATGTTAAACCATTACACCATTGAAAAACTGGTTACGTTTGCAATCGAAAGAAAAATGACTATAGTTGAAGAGGTAATGGCCCCTAAACTATGTTCTGGGATGAAAGTTACAGCTTCAGTGAAATCCGTTTGCAAATCGGAGTGATAGATTAGAATCGAGAGCCAACGGTAAGTTTTCTATGTTAAACCATTACACCATTGAAAAACTGGTTACGTTTGCAATCGAAAGAAAAATGACTATAGTTGAAGAGGTAATGGCCCCTAAACTATGTTCTGGGATGAAAGTTACAGCTTCAGTGAAATCCGTTTGCAAATCGGAGTGATAGATTAGAATCGAGAGCCAACGGTAAGTTTTCTATGTTAAACCATTACACCATTGAAAAACTGGTTACGTTTGCAATCGAAAGAAAAATGACTATAGTTGAAGAGGTAATGGCCCCTAAACTATGTTCTGGGATGAAAGTTACAGCTTCAGTGAAATCCGTTTGCAAATCGGAGTGATAGATTAGAATCGAGAGCCAACGGTAAGTTTTCTATGTTAAACCATTACACCATTGAAAAACTGGTTACGTTTGCAATCGAAAGAAAAATGACTATAGTTGAAGAGGTAATGGCCCCTAAACTATGTTCTGGGATGAAAGTTACAGCTTCAGTGAAATCCGTTTGCAAATCGGAGTGATAGATTAGAATCGAGAGCCAACGGTAAGTTTTCTATGTTAAACCATTACACCATTGAAAAACTGGTTACGTTTGCAATCGAAAGAAAAATGACTATAGTTGAAGAGGTAATGGCCCCTAAACTATGTTCTGGGATGAAAGTTACAGCTTCAGTGAAATCCGTTTGCAAATCGGAGTGATAGATTAGAATCGAGAGCCAACGGTAAGTTTTCTATGTTAAACCATTACACCATTGAAAAACTGGTTACGTTTGCAATCGAAAGAAAAATGACTATAGTTGAAGAGGTAATGGCCCCTAAACTATGTTCTGGGATGAAAGTTACAGCTTCAGTGAAATCCGTTTGCAAATCGGAGTGATAGATTAGAATCGAGAGCCAACGGTAAGTTTTCTATGTTAAACCATTACACCATTGAAAAACTGGTTACGTTTGCAATCGAAAGAAAAATGACTATAGTTGAAGAGGTAATGGCCCCTAAACTATGTTCTGGGATGAAAGTTACAGCTTCAGTGAAATCCGTTTGCAAATCGGAGTGATAGATTAGAATCGAGAGCCAACGGTAAGTTTTCTATGTTAAACCATTACACCATTGAAAAACTGGTTACGTTTGCAATCGAAAGAAAAATGACTATAGTTGAAGAGGTAATGGCCCCTAAACTATGTTCTGGGATGAAAGTTACAGCTTCAGTGAAATCCGTTTGCAAATCGGAGTGATAGATTAGAATCGAGAGCCAACGGTAAGTTTTCTATGTTAAACCATTACACCATTGAAAAACTGGTTACGTTTGCAATCGAAAGAAAAATGACTATAGTTGAAGAGGTAATGGCCCCTAAACTATGTTCTGGGATGAAAGTTACAGCTTCAGTGAAATCCGTTTGCAAATCGGAGTGATAGATTAGAATCGAGAGCCAACGGTAAGTTTTCTATGTTAAACCATTACACCATTGAAAAACTGGTTACGTTTGCAATCGAAAGAAAAATGACTATAGTTGAAGAGGTAATGGCCCCTAAACTATGTTCTGGGATGAAAGTTACAGCTTCAGTGAAATCCGTTTGCAAATCGGAGTGATAGATTAGAATCGAGAGCCAACGGTAAGTTTTCTATGTTAAACCATTACACCATTGAAAAACTGGTTACGTTTGCAATCGAAAGAAAAATGACTATAGTTGAAGAGGTAATGGCCCCTAAACTATGTTCTGGGATGAAAGTTACAGCTTCAGTGAAATCCGTTTGCAAATCGGAGTGATAGATTAGAATCGAGAGCCAACGGTAAGTTTTCTATGTTAAACCATTACACCATTGAAAAACTGGTTACGTTTGCAATCGAAAGAAAAATGACTATAGTTGAAGAGGTAATGGCCCCTAAACTATGTTCTGGGATGAAAGTTACAGCTTCAGTGAAATCCGTTTGCAAATCGGAGTGATAGATTAGAATCGAGAGCCAACGGTAAGTTTTCTATGTTAAACCATTACACCATTGAAAAACTGGTTACGTTTGCAATCGAAAGAAAAATGACTATAGTTGAAGAGGTAATGGCCCCTAAACTATGTTCTGGGATGAAAGTTACAGCTTCAGTGAAATCCGTTTGCAAATCGGAGTGATAGATTAGAATCGAGAGCCAACGGTAAGTTTTCTATGTTAAACCATTACACCATTGAAAAACTGGTTACGTTTGCAATCGAAAGAAAAATGACTATAGTTGAAGAGGTAATGGCCCCTAAACTATGTTCTGGGATGAAAGTTACAGCTTCAGTGAAATCCGTTTGCAAATCGGAGTGATAGATTAGAATCGAGAGCCAACGGTAAGTTTTCTATGTTAAACCATTACACCATTGAAAAACTGGTTACGTTTGCAATCGAAAGAAAAATGACTATAGTTGAAGAGGTAATGGCCCCTAAACTATGTTCTGGGATGAAAGTTACAGCTTCAGTGAAATCCGTTTGCAAATCGGAGTGATAGATTAGAATCGAGAGCCAACGGTAAGTTTTCTATGTTAAACCATTACACCATTGAAAAACTGGTTACGTTTGCAATCGAAAGAAAAATGACTATAGTTGAAGAGGTAATGGCCCCTAAACTATGTTCTGGGATGAAAGTTACAGCTTCAGTGAAATCCGTTTGCAAATCGGAGTGATAGATTAGAATCGAGAGCCAACGGTAAGTTTTCTATGTTAAACCATTACACCATTGAAAAACTGGTTACGTTTGCAATCGAAAGAAAAATGACTATAGTTGAAGAGGTAATGGCCCCTAAACTATGTTCTGGGATGAAAGTTACAGCTTCAGTGAAATCCGTTTGCAAATCGGAGTGATAGATTAGAATCGAGAGCCAACGGTAAGTTTTCTATGTTAAACCATTACACCATTGAAAAACTGGTTACGTTTGCAATCGAAAGAAAAATGACTATAGTTGAAGAGGTAATGGCCCCTAAACTATGTTCTGGGATGAAAGTTACAGCTTCAGTGAAATCCGTTTGCAAATCGGAGTGATAGATTAGAATCGAGAGCCAACGGTAAGTTTTCTATGTTAAACCATTACACCATTGAAAAACTGGTTACGTTTGCAATCGAAAGAAAAATGACTATAGTTGAAGAGGTAATGGCCCCTAAACTATGTTCTGGGATGAAAGTTACAGCTTCAGTGAAATCCGTTTGCAAATCGGAGTGATAGATTAGAATCGAGAGCCAACGGTAAGTTTTCTATGTTAAACCATTACACCATTGAAAAACTGGTTACGTTTGCAATCGAAAGAAAAATGACTATAGTTGAAGAGGTAATGGCCCCTAAACTATGTTCTGGGATGAAAGTTACAGCTTCAGTGAAATCCGTTTGCAAATCGGAGTGATAGATTAGAATCGAGAGCCAACGGTAAGTTTTCTATGTTAAACCATTACACCATTGAAAAACTGGTTACGTTTGCAATCGAAAGAAAAATGACTATAGTTGAAGAGGTAATGGCCCCTAAACTATGTTCTGGGATGAAAGTTACAGCTTCAGTGAAATCCGTTTGCAAATCGGAGTGATAGATTAGAATCGAGAGCCAACGGTAAGTTTTCTATGTTAAACCATTACACCATTGAAAAACTGGTTACGTTTGCAATCGAAAGAAAAATGACTATAGTTGAAGAGGTAATGGCCCCTAAACTATGTTCTGGGATGAAAGTTACAGCTTCAGTGAAATCCGTTTGCAAATCGGAGTGATAGATTAGAATCGAGAGCCAACGGTAAGTTTTCTATGTTAAACCATTACACCATTGAAAAACTGGTTACGTTTGCAATCGAAAGAAAAATGACTATAGTTGAAGAGGTAATGGCCCCTAAACTATGTTCTGGGATGAAAGTTACAGCTTCAGTGAAATCCGTTTGCAAATCGGAGTGATAGATTAGAATCGAGAGCCAACGGTAAGTTTTCTATGTTAAACCATTACACCATTGAAAAACTGGTTACGTTTGCAATCGAAAGAAAAATGACTATAGTTGAAGAGGTAATGGCCCCTAAACTATGTTCTGGGATGAAAGTTACAGCTTCAGTGAAATCCGTTTGCAAATCGGAGTGATAGATTAGAATCGAGAGCCAACGGTAAGTTTTCTATGTTAAACCATTACACCATTGAAAAACTGGTTACGTTTGCAATCGAAAGAAAAATGACTATAGTTGAAGAGGTAATGGCCCCTAAACTATGTTCTGGGATGAAAGTTACAGCTTCAGTGAAATCCGTTTGCAAATCGGAGTGATAGATTAGAATCGAGAGCCAACGGTAAGTTTTCTATGTTAAACCATTACACCATTGAAAAACTGGTTACGTTTGCAATCGAAAGAAAAATGACTATAGTTGAAGAGGTAATGGCCCCTAAACTATGTTCTGGGATGAAAGTTACAGCTTCAGTGAAATCCGTTTGCAAATCGGAGTGATAGATTAGAATCGAGAGCCAACGGTAAGTTTTCTATGTTAAACCATTACACCATTGAAAAACTGGTTACGTTTGCAATCGAAAGAAAAATGACTATAGTTGAAGAGGTAATGGCCCCTAAACTATGTTCTGGGATGAAAGTTACAGCTTCAGTGAAATCCGTTTGCAAATCGGAGTGATAGATTAGAATCGAGAGCCAACGGTAAGTTTTCTATGTTAAACCATTACACCATTGAAAAACTGGTTACGTTTGCAATCGAAAGAAAAATGACTATAGTTGAAGAGGTAATGGCCCCTAAACTATGTTCTGGGATGAAAGTTACAGCTTCAGTGAAATCCGTTTGCAAATCGGAGTGATAGATTAGAATCGAGAGCCAACGGTAAGTTTTCTATGTTAAACCATTACACCATTGAAAAACTGGTTACGTTTGCAATCGAAAGAAAAATGACTATAGTTGAAGAGGTAATGGCCCCTAAACTATGTTCTGGGATGAAAGTTACAGCTTCAGTGAAATCCGTTTGCAAATCGGAGTGATAGATTAGAATCGAGAGCCAACGGTAAGTTTTCTATGTTAAACCATTACACCATTGAAAAACTGGTTACGTTTGCAATCGAAAGAAAAATGACTATAGTTGAAGAGGTAATGGCCCCTAAACTATGTTCTGGGATGAAAGTTACAGCTTCAGTGAAATCCGTTTGCAAATCGGAGTGATAGATTAGAATCGAGAGCCAACGGTAAGTTTTCTATGTTAAACCATTACACCATTGAAAAACTGGTTACGTTTGCAATCGAAAGAAAAATGACTATAGTTGAAGAGGTAATGGCCCCTAAACTATGTTCTGGGATGAAAGTTACAGCTTCAGTGAAATCCGTTTGCAAATCGGAGTGATAGATTAGAATCGAGAGCCAACGGTAAGTTTTCTATGTTAAACCATTACACCATTGAAAAACTGGTTACGTTTGCAATCGAAAGAAAAATGACTATAGTTGAAGAGGTAATGGCCCCTAAACTATGTTCTGGGATGAAAGTTACAGCTTCAGTGAAATCCGTTTGCAAATCGGAGTGATAGATTAGAATCGAGAGCCAACGGTAAGTTTTCTATGTTAAACCATTACACCATTGAAAAACTGGTTACGTTTGCAATCGAAAGAAAAATGACTATAGTTGAAGAGGTAATGGCCCCTAAACTATGTTCTGGGATGAAAGTTACAGCTTCAGTGAAATCCGTTTGCAAATCGGAGTGATAGATTAGAATCGAGAGCCAACGGTAAGTTTTCTATGTTAAACCATTACACCATTGAAAAACTGGTTACGTTTGCAATCGAAAGAAAAATGACTATAGTTGAAGAGGTAATGGCCCCTAAACTATGTTCTGGGATGAAAGTTACAGCTTCAGTGAAATCCGTTTGCAAATCGGAGTGATAGATTAGAATCGAGAGCCAACGGTAAGTTTTCTATGTTAAACCATTACACCATTGAAAAACTGGTTACGTTTGCAATCGAAAGAAAAATGACTATAGTTGAAGAGGTAATGGCCCCTAAACTATGTTCTGGGATGAAAGTTACAGCTTCAGTGAAATCCGTTTGCAAATCGGAGTGATAGATTAGAATCGAGAGCCAACGGTAAGTTTTCTATGTTAAACCATTACACCATTGAAAAACTGGTTACGTTTGCAATCGAAAGAAAAATGACTATAGTTGAAGAGGTAATGGCCCCTAAACTATGTTCTGGGATGAAAGTTACAGCTTCAGTGAAATCCGTTTGCAAATCGGAGTGATAGATTAGAATCGAGAGCCAACGGTAAGTTTTCTATGTTAAACCATTACACCATTGAAAAACTGGTTACGTTTGCAATCGAAAGAAAAATGACTATAGTTGAAGAGGTAATGGCCCCTAAACTATGTTCTGGGATGAAAGTTACAGCTTCAGTGAAATCCGTTTGCAAATCGGAGTGATAGATTAGAATCGAGAGCCAACGGTAAGTTTTCTATGTTAAACCATTACACCATTGAAAAACTGGTTACGTTTGCAATCGAAAGAAAAATGACTATAGTTGAAGAGGTAATGGCCCCTAAACTATGTTCTGGGATGAAAGTTACAGCTTCAGTGAAATCCGTTTGCAAATCGGAGTGATAGATTAGAATCGAGAGCCAACGGTAAGTTTTCTATGTTAAACCATTACACCATTGAAAAACTGGTTACGTTTGCAATCGAAAGAAAAATGACTATAGTTGAAGAGGTAATGGCCCCTAAACTATGTTCTGGGATGAAAGTTACAGCTTCAGTGAAATCCGTTTGCAAATCGGAGTGATAGATTAGAATCGAGAGCCAACGGTAAGTTTTCTATGTTAAACCATTACACCATTGAAAAACTGGTTACGTTTGCAATCGAAAGAAAAATGACTATAGTTGAAGAGGTAATGGCCCCTAAACTATGTTCTGGGATGAAAGTTACAGCTTCAGTGAAATCCGTTTGCAAATCGGAGTGATAGATTAGAATCGAGAGCCAACGGTAAGTTTTCTATGTTAAACCATTACACCATTGAAAAACTGGTTACGTTTGCAATCGAAAGAAAAATGACTATAGTTGAAGAGGTAATGGCCCCTAAACTATGTTCTGGGATGAAAGTTACAGCTTCAGTGAAATCCGTTTGCAAATCGGAGTGATAGATTAGAATCGAGAGCCAACGGTAAGTTTTCTATGTTAAACCATTACACCATTGAAAAACTGGTTACGTTTGCAATCGAAAGAAAAATGACTATAGTTGAAGAGGTAATGGCCCCTAAACTATGTTCTGGGATGAAAGTTACAGCTTCAGTGAAATCCGTTTGCAAATCGGAGTGATAGATTAGAATCGAGAGCCAACGGTAAGTTTTCTATGTTAAACCATTACACCATTGAAAAACTGGTTACGTTTGCAATCGAAAGAAAAATGACTATAGTTGAAGAGGTAATGGCCCCTAAACTATGTTCTGGGATGAAAGTTACAGCTTCAGTGAAATCCGTTTGCAAATCGGAGTGATAGATTAGAATCGAGAGCCAACGGTAAGTTTTCTATGTTAAACCATTACACCATTGAAAAACTGGTTACGTTTGCAATCGAAAGAAAAATGACTATAGTTGAAGAGGTAATGGCCCCTAAACTATGTTCTGGGATGAAAGTTACAGCTTCAGTGAAATCCGTTTGCAAATCGGAGTGATAGATTAGAATCGAGAGCCAACGGTAAGTTTTCTATGTTAAACCATTACACCATTGAAAAACTGGTTACGTTTGCAATCGAAAGAAAAATGACTATAGTTGAAGAGGTAATGGCCCCTAAACTATGTTCTGGGATGAAAGTTACAGCTTCAGTGAAATCCGTTTGCAAATCGGAGTGATAGATTAGAATCGAGAGCCAACGGTAAGTTTTCTATGTTAAACCATTACACCATTGAAAAACTGGTTACGTTTGCAATCGAAAGAAAAATGACTATAGTTGAAGAGGTAATGGCCCCTAAACTATGTTCTGGGATGAAAGTTACAGCTTCAGTGAAATCCGTTTGCAAATCGGAGTGATAGATTAGAATCGAGAGCCAACGGTAAGTTTTCTATGTTAAACCATTACTCCATTGAAAAACTGGTTACGTTTGCAATCGAAAGAAAAATGACTATAGTTGAAGAGGTAATGGCCCCTAAACTATGTTCTGGGATGAAAGTTACAGCTTCAGTGAAATCCGTTTGCAAATCGGAGTGATAGATTAGAATCGAGAGCCAACGGTAAGTTTTCTATGTTAAACCATTACACCATTGAAAAACTGGTTACGTTTGCAATCGAAAGAAAAATGACTATAGTTGAAGAGGTAATGGCCCCTAAACTATGTTCTGGGATGAAAGTTACAGCTTCAGTGAAATCCGTTTGCAAATCGGAGTGATAGATTAGAATCGAGAGCCAACGGTAAGTTTTCTATGTTAAACCATTACACCATTGAAAAACTGGTTACGTTTGCAATCGAAAGAAAAATGACTATAGTTGAAGAGGTAATGGCCCCTAAACTATGTTCTGGGATGAAAGTTACAGCTTCAGTGAAATCCGTTTGCAAATCGGAGTGATAGATTAGAATCGAGAGCCAACGGTAAGTTTTCTATGTTAAACCATTACACCATTGAAAAACTGGTTACGTTTGCAATCGAAAGAAAAATGACTATAGTTGAAGAGGTAATGGCCCCTAAACTATGTTCTGGGATGAAAGTTACAGCTTCAGTGAAATCCGTTTGCAAATCGGAGTGATAGATTAGAATCGAGAGCCAACGGTAAGTTTTCTATGTTAAACCATTACACCATTGAAAAACTGGTTACGTTTGCAATCGAAAGAAAAATGACTATAGTTGAAGAGGTAATGGCCCCTAAACTATGTTCTGGGATGAAAGTTACAGCTTCAGTGAAATCCGTTT